>NC_058407.1:140581666-140674061 GCF_002201575.2 Neomonachus schauinslandi
AGCTCCGCCCTCAGTCCTCCGCCCGCCGCACCCGGCGGCGCGGTGCCCCGACCACCGCTGCAGGCACTGCTGGGCTGAGGGACGTGCGAGGGCTGCGGGGACTGCGGAGGTGATGGGGTTCTGCGAGACCCGTTTTCCTCCCGCCTCGGGCCCCCAGACCCGCTCAAGGAAAACCAGTGGTTACTGCTAGTTAAGGAGCAGCCCGGGTGCGACGTTTAGGAAACGAAAATGTTTGCCTGTCAGCACACCTTTTTTTAATACATGCAAGTTTGCAACTATTGCATTTGCCGAAAGGGAGGCACCAATTACTCTCTAAGAAATGAGCACGGGCCCCGGGGGCACAAGCCCTTCCCTGAGCGTGCTCGCCGCAACCACCGCAGTCGGAGCCCCAGCCTCTGGTGCGTCGGCCCCCACAGGCCTGCTCTTCCAGCCCCAGAGACTTGCCTTTCCCGTGCCTGGGCCATCTGCTACAACTGCTTTTACCTGCCCACAAATGAAACTTTCACAGGAGTCTGCTATCCGTAGGGCAGCCCCACGGGGGCCTCCCTGAATGTTGTCTGCAATGTGTCGTACAGTCCCCATACATACTCCCCACTCCCCCGTGCACCAATCCTGGCCCTTCCCCTCATACTTAATACCTCCTGCCAGTCACAAGGGTCTCCTTCCTCCTCCCCTCACTTTCCAGGCCCAGCCCTGGGCCCACGCCAGGATTCACAGTTGATTTAGAAAATAAAATAAAATGTCGCCTATCCACATAATGGAATATTTTTCAGCCATAAAAAGGAATGAAGTACTACTAATCCATGAAGGAACGGGGATGAAACTTGAAAACATGATACTAAGTGAAAAAGAGCCAGTCAGGAAAGACCACATATTGTATGATTTCATTTCCATGAAATGTCCAGAATAGGCACATCCATAGACAGAAAGCAGACAGGTGATTTTCAGGGGCTGGGGGCGCTGGGAATGGGGATTGCGGCTGTTGGGAAGGCGTTGCTTTTGGGGGTGATGGAACTAGATGGACGTGGTGGGTGCACAACACTGTGAATGTACTAAATGCCACTGAATTGCACACTTTAAAATAGTTTAAAGTGGTAAGTTGTATGTTATGTGTATTTTACCATGATAAAGATAAAAGAAAAACAAAAGTAACACAACATCATGACTGGTATTCCTGCCAAAAGTACATAACCTTGATCTAATCACCAGAAAACATCAGGCGAACCCAAATTGAGAAATACCTCTTCCAAGTAATTGGCCAGTACTGGTCAAAAGTGTCAAGGTCGTGAAAGACAAAAAGCAAGGAACTGTCAAAAGTTGGACTAAACAGAACACGGGATCCTGGTATGGAAACTGGGACAGGAAAGAGCATTTGGGGGAATTGGAAGAGGTCTGCACTTTAGTGAATGGCATTGCCTCTTGCCAGTGTAAATTTCCTGGATTCATCAATGGACTATGATTACAGAAGATGTTAACATTAGGGGAAGCCTGCTGTAGAGTGAAGGAGAACGCTCTAGTATTTTTGCAACTTTAAGTCTAAAATTGTTTCCAAACAAAAAGTCAGAAAAAGTTATAAATAAAACCTTTACTGATCATCAACTATGTGCCAAACAACTCTGATGTATTCTGTTTTTTACAGATGAAGAAACGGAGATGCGGTGGTGTACATTGCACAAGCCAGTAAGAGAGATAATAATAGTAAACTTACACTGACTGAACGTGTCGTAAGTGCCAGAAACCACTGGACACTTTCACTTGTGACCTATTTGGTCCTTACCGCAACCCTCTGAGGTACATGTGATTGTCCCTATTTTAGAGATGTGAAACTGGGGACTGATGAGCAACGTGTCCCAAGTCATACAAAGTCTAGGAACTGAGGTCAGATTCAAAACCAGGTCTGACCCCAGAGGCCATGGTGCCCTGATAAGCCTTGGCACCACCCTCTCTAAGCCTCATGGTGGCCCCTCACGTACCCCAGCGTCTCACATGCCAACCCACCGCCTGGGACCTGAAGCCCTTGGAGACAGTGCTGACAATTTACATTCCCCCCAAAATTTAATGCAATCCTTCACTCCCCACTTGCTGGTTTCCTTCAGTAATCGGAAAGATCTGTCTGTGCTTTTCCTCTCCTCCTGTAATCATTTTAGTCCACCCACCTACTTGTGGTGACTTTGGCATTTGTAAATTAATTAGTTATGTCAGATTTTTAGACACGAGCATGATTTTAGATCATGCCAACCTCCCTCCTTCTCTCCCGTATGTCTCCTGGAAGCAGTTGGACAACATTCCCTGTTGATGAAGCCTGTAATCTGCCAAAGCCTCCTCAATTTCCAGGTTAGGGTGTAAGTCATTCCATAAATCCTTGGGATTGGGGATAATGTGCCCAGCGCTGTGCATTAAGCCCTGGGTGTCCAATGATGCACCATCTGTGTCTTCAAGGGGCTTCTAGCTGGAAAAGATACTGGGGAAGGCGATGGGTTAAGAAAGTGGAATCATCAGGGCGCCTGGGTGGCTCAGTCGTTAAGCGTCTGCCTTCGGCTCAGGTCATGATCCCGGGGTCCTGGGATCGAGTCCCGCATCGGGCTCCCTGCTCAGCAGAGAGCCTGCTTCTCCCTGCCTCTCTCTGCTGCTCTGCCTACTTGTACTCTCTGTCAAATAAATAAATTAAATCTTTAAAAAAAAAAAGAAGATATTTATTAGCAAGGAAAAATGCTCTTGATGTTTTGTTGTAAAAAGTTGCCAGGGCGGGGGCGCTTGGGTGGCTCAGTCGTTAAGCGTCTGCCTTCGGCTCAGGTCATGATCCCAGCATCCTGGGATCGAGCCCCACATCGGGCTCTCTGCTCTGCGGGAAGCCTGCTTCTCCCTCTCCCACTCCCCCTGCTTGTGTTCCCTCTCTCGCTGTGTCTCTCTCTGTCAAATAAATAAATAAAATCTTTAAAAAAAATAAAAAATAAAAAAAAATAAAAGTGGAATCATCATACGTGAGGAAGAATGCTACCAAAAAAGGTTAACTGCGTTCTCCTAATGCCAAGACCTGGAGGGGAGTCGCTGGTAAGCCCTGGGTCCCTTCTCCTTGACTCCCAGAAAGCATACTGCTGCCTAATACTCAACAGATATGGGAGAGAGGCAACTGCTTTCTCCAACCATCCAAACAGGTTGCCTCCAGGTCTGTAAGGTTTTCTCTCCATCTGTGATGTGCGCAGAACTTCCACCCCAACACAAACTTTACCGAAGTTTTCTGCAGGTGTTGCCAGCTTCATCATATCACCCTCGCCCTCCCTCACATGCGCGTTCACCTGACTTGTGAGGGCCTTGGCTCCAAACTATTAGAAGTTGCGCAGGGTAACAACATGACTGGTTTCAAGATAAAGAACACATGGATGGAGCTCTGGCCATTCTCGTCACGTTGGTCCTTGAGGTCTCAGCAGTGCCCATGTTATTTCTGGTGGTCAAGTGGGCAATCATTTTGGAGAACCACCCACTGGAAGGGGAGGATTCCCTGCTCTCATCCAATCAAGCTGCAGTTAACAAGCTTTGAGTCCTTCTTCTCTTGCCTGGTAAGGGTGAGTTTGTAGGAATAGACCCACATGTTTTCCCCTCCATCAGTGGCTGGTCACAGGTCTCAGGCAGCTGCCTCCACACTGGCAGAGGATCAGGTACTGAGGCAAAGTAAAAGAAGGCTGATTAGGGAAGATCATCAAAATCCCTGGCAGGCTCCACAACAACCCAGGAGTCTTTGATCTAGCCAACTATATATATTCCAAATCCTGCTGTGCCTGGTGCATAGCTCAATAATGTCTATTGAATGAATGCATGAGACAAGATGTGTGTGAAATAGTTAAGCTCTTGGTTGCTTTTAATAAGCAGAATAAGTAATATTCAATGTAATGCTTATGATTTTACAGCTCTTTCCACCTACATATATAGTAGAGGTTCTAGCTTGAACCTAAAGCTAAAATATGTGATGGGCATATTTATGACCCCAGGGGGGGGCCAGGGAGGACCAGTCCAGGGGCAATCACATTTTGAAGTAAGGAGGAGCTGGTTGGTTGACCCAGCAAGTTTGACTGAGACAGAGGGTGAAGATTCTGAGTAAAGCATGGTGACTGTCCCTCAGATTTGCAACCTGGCCCAGCTCCTGCTGAACTGTTACTCCTGTCCCATTCCCTAATTAGGAATCCATAATAGGGTCTTAGCAGATGTAATTACTGAAGATGAGGTCATTCTGGATTCAGATGGGCCCTACATCCAGTGACTGATGTCCTTCAAGACAACGAGGGACACAGAGACACACAGGGAGGAGAAGGCCATGGGGAAGATGGGGGCAGAGATTGGAGTGATGTGTCCACAAGGCAGAGAACGCCAAGTGTTGCCGGGAGAAGCTGAAAGAGGCAGGGAAGACCCTCCCCCCAGTGCCTTCAGAGGGAGCAAGGCCTCGCTGACACCTTCATTTCTGACTTCTGGCCTCCGGAAATGTGAGCAAATACATTTCTGTTGTTTGAAACCACCAAGTTTGGGGTCATTGTTATGGCAGCCCCAGGAAACGCCCACAAACTGTTTCATCACAAACCGCAAGCAAAGGTACAATTAGCACTCCACATGACCCCTCCAACCGTGCAGACATGAAAGACGAAAGGCAGGAGGGGCTCTCTCTGCTTCACAGCGGACTAGAACAAACCTTCAGCATCTTGAGAGCTGCAGGAGACCCCAAGGACACACAGGGGTGTGGAGGTCAGCCCTGACCAGTGCAGGTGAGAAAGAGGAGGAATCGGGTCACTTCTGTTTAAAAAGCCTCTAGAGACGCCTGCAGAAACTTGGCTTACACGACACCATGCCCATTTTACAGACCAGGAGCGTGAGCCGAGAGAGCATGTTGCCAAGCATCCTGTGGCTTCCAGTGTTGTGATGAGAGCTCAGATACCTTCTGACTCTTGATCCTAAGTATGAAACCTGGTTTGTCTCCGGAAGTTTCCCCGTAGCTCTGAAACTTCACCATGCTGGATCGTAGCGTGGGTCTGTGTTCATCCATTGTGTTAGGCCTTGGCTGGCCCCTCGCAATCGGAAGACTCATGTTCGTCATTTCTGGGAACTTTTATGAAATTGTGTCTTTGATGATTTCTCTCTTCTGTTTTCCCTGTTCTCTTTCTGCAATGCTTATTGTTGGAATGCTGGACCTCCTGTCTGTTCCTCTTATTTTCTTATCTTTTCCATCTCTGTGACTTTCCTTTTTCTCCCTTTGACTTTTTTGCTCAATGTTCTGGGAGATTTCCTTAACTTTACCTTTTAATCTTTTATAGAGATTTTTCTTTCTATCCTTTTTTCCTTTTCTCTTCAAAAACTTTGCACAATAATAATTCTACTGTCATGTTTTAATATCCAAGGGCTTTTCTGTCTTCTGATTTTTTTTTTTTTAAGATTTTATTTATTTGAGAGAGAGAGAACAGGAGCGGGGGTGGGGGGAGGGTATGAAAGGGGCAGAGGGAGGAGCAGACTCCCTGCTGAGCAGTGAGTCTGCACACGGTGCTCGATCCCAGGACCCTGGGATCATGACTTGGGCTGCAGGCAAACACTTAACCAACTGAGCCACCTAGGCGCCCTGTCTTCTGAATTTTTAAAATCTCATCCTTTTCTCATTTCACCAGTGGAATAACTTCTCA
This sequence comes from Neomonachus schauinslandi, assembly GCF_002201575.2. NCBI lineage: Eukaryota > Metazoa > Chordata > Mammalia > Carnivora > Phocidae > Neomonachus > Neomonachus schauinslandi. Next base: position 140,587,324 of record NC_058407.1, read on the forward strand.
TCTCTCTGAAGATACTGAAAATAGATTTAAAAAAAAAATTTTTTTTTCCATAGTCTTCACCTTTTCTCATTGTTTTGGCCTTCTTCAAGTTAGAGGCTTTTCTTACATGTCTGGTCAGCTTTGGCTGTCCATTCACAGTTCAGAGGAGTCACTAAAAAGCTGATTAGAAACTCAGAGCAGGTGGTGGGACATGCCAACCATAGGCTTCCCTTTACACAGTGCTTCTCAGCCCGGCCACATGCCACAACTATCTGGGATGCTTGTGGACACTAATGATCTGACCCCATCCTCAGAAATTCTGATAAGGAGGAGCCTGGGTGGCTCAAATGGTTAAGCGTCTGACTCTTGATTTCAGCTCGGGTCATGATCTCAGGGTCCTGGGATCGAACCCCGCATCCGTCAGGCTCCCCGCTCAGGGGGGAGTCGGCTCAAGGAGTCTCCCTCTCCCTCTGCCCCTCTCCCTGCTTGTGTTATTTCTCTCTTTCTTTCTCTCTCTCTCTCAAATAAATAGATAAATCTTAAAAAAAAAAAAAGAAAGAAATTCTGATGTGACCATTTGGGGATAGGAAGGGGTACAGGAGAGCATTTCAAATCTCCCCAGGTGATTCTTATGATCATTTGCTGCTTTAGAATGTTCTGGTCAGGTCATTTTGTAGGAGACCCTCTCCCGTGTCAGTACTTCCAAGTGTTTTTCCCTGCATTCGTCAGGTTTTCCAAAGAAGGCTCTTCCAGGCTGGCTGCCACTCATCTGAGAAGCAAAAATGGCTGGAAAGCTGAGCATTCAGTATCTATCTAAACCTTCGCTTAGGAAAACACTATCCAGGACGGTTCTGATCCTGGTGGACTGCTGCTGGCTTTTACCCAGGAGCCCTGCTAGGACAGTCCCTTGCACAATGAACCTGCAAATTGTTAGCCGCATCCATCGGTATCCACCATGGTAGAACCCCATATACTTGTTAGGATGATGTGGGTATATTTAGGCACACGATCATATCAAATTACCATTAACACTACTCAGAAAGAAAGTCAGTGAACTAGACAAGTATTACCACAATGCCAATAAATAAATTTTTTTCCAAATATAGAAACATTCCAGGAGGAAGTATCCAGTACCATCTACAATACTCAGTATCTGAGAAGCTCCACACTGTTGAGTCCAGGCTGTATACGACCAGCACAGTTTTTTTTGGATTTCTCTGTTCTCATTTATGCTTCATGTTTCAATGCTTCATGACGAGGTCCTCACACAAGTCATGATAAAACCCACCATGCCATAGTGTGCTGGGACTGTTTGCAAGAGACAAGCCTTTCTTGTGTGCAGTGCCTAGAACACTCTACAATAGGGGCGCCCAGGTGGCTCAATCAGTTAAGTGTCTGACTCTTGATTTTGGCTCAGGTCATGATCTCAGGGCCATGAGATCAAGCCCCGAGTCAGGCTGGGTGGTCAGCCAGGAGTCTGCTTCTCTCCCTCTTCATCGCCCTCTGCCCATCCCCCCCACCACATGCCTGCTCTCTCTAAATAAGTAAATAAATTTGAAGACTCTACAATATTTCCAAAGAGTGCTCTTAACTAACTGCAACTTGTTACCTACATAAGATGTCTTTGGTTCTAAGAGTCCCATTTGCCCACAGTTTCCAGGAATAGTGTTATAATTTGGGGCAACATCCATATCCTCTCTTAGACAGAACGGTGAGGTGGGGAGCCTGGAAGGAGGAGCCAGTGGGCCCGCAGGCCGGTTCCTCTCTGGCCCTCCTACTGTGTGGCAGTTAGGTGTGACGGGCAGTTTACAGTGAGTTACAGGCTAAATCATGCCAACCCCCTCCCCGCCAAATCCATACGTTGAAGTCCAAACCCCCAGTACCTTAGAATGTGACTGCGTTGGAAATAAATTATTGGAAGAGGTGATTAAGTCAAAATGAGGTCATGAGGGTGGGCCCTAAACCAGGATGACTGGCATCCTCAAAAGAAGAGGAAATTAGGACACTTACACGTACAGAGAAAGATGACGTAAAAAAGCACAAGAAGACAGCCATCCATAAGCCCAGGAAGGGGGCTTCAGAAGAAACCAATCCTGCCAACACCTTGATCTTGGGCTCCCAGCCTCCAGAACCAGGAGAAAACAAATTTTTGTTGTTCAAGCTGCCTGGTCTTCAGTACTATGTTATGGCAGCTCTAGCCAACTAATACAGACGGTACCTTTTTTAGATGTATTCCACCACAATTAATAATAATAATAATAACAGTTCATAAGCCTATGAATATGCAAGTAGAATAAAAAAACAATGAATCTATTTTAAATTTTCCACTTCCTCTGCCCAGTCATTTCTGTGACTTTATCCCCTCCACACATACCCTGTGCAATGACCCCTTTTGTACCTCTCCAGCCAAGGATATTTAGGGACAGGAATACTGAGTTCTTGAAATGGGATTCACCACAGGAATGGCCCCAAGGAAAGCGTTGACCTTTTGCCCCTTTCCCCAAAACTAAGAAGTTAACCCTCTGTGTGCTTCCCTAGCAATTTGGACCTGCTTGTATTATCAACCACACCACAACTTAAAATCAGACGTGTGGATCGCTCTTCAAAGGCTCTCCACTCCTGGGAGGAGGAAATGGGGTGCAGGAAGGGCTGGTACCCAGGCTGCAGGGTCTGGAGTCCCCCCTGTCTAAACTGTCTCCCTCTCTCTGCACCTGCCTCCAGAAGCCAGTCAGTAATCACAGGAGGACAGACAGGAAGCCATGCAAAGCAACAACCCAGCTGCAAAATCGCAGGCCATGAACAGGGAACGTGTGTTCACAGTTTAATTTCAGCCTGTGTGGGAGCCAAGTGTAAGCACATTTCAAAGCCTGGCAACATTAAGAGCTAGGAAACCACCTTTTCCCCCATCTTGAGTTACTCAAAGGCACATTCAAAGACACGAGGGTATACGCACACTGGGACATTGTGTACATCATAATACAAACATCTTGGGTTTATGAAATACTTTACAGTTTGCAGGAGGCTTGCCTCTGTACTCCTTCCTTTGATCCTCAGAACAGTGTTGGGAGGTCAGCGGACAAGACAAACAGCCCCGGGACAGAGGCAGGCACTGAGGCTGGGGTTGGTGGTCCTGGAGGTCACAGAGCCATTCCTTGACAGAAGTGGGTCTAGCTCACTATTCTCTCTGCCCCGGCCTGATAGCAATAATTACCACTATGCTCGCTTGCTCTGTGTCTGGCATGTCCACTTACTGTCTCATTCCATCCTCAACCACCCTTTGACGAAACCAAGGTTTAGCCAACAAATACCGGGGAGGGGGTGGGATTTGAACTCAGGAGTGTCCCTGAATGCCACCTTCTAACTGAGCTGCATTCAATGTCCTCCCATTCCATCTGGTTCCTTTGTACTGGGTTCCTGGTTCATACAAGGCTGGTTTAGGTCTGCAGTATCACCCCATTCTTCAGTGGGGATGGGGGTGTGGGGGTAGCTGCCCCTGCCACAACCTTAGGACAGGCAGACCTCAGACAAGCAGGCGGTGGGGCCCATCATCCGAGAACTGGGGGCAGGTTCAGTGTGCTGGTTCCCGGAGCAGCAACGAGTGAGCACAGCCCAGGGCCAGGCAGGGCGGAATCAGCGCTTCTGAGATTCAGGGAGACTGGGGAAAGAAAATCCTCAAGAGCCAGGGTAGTGTTGCCAGGACAGCCTAAAACCGCATTCCTGGGCTGCTTCGGTACCCCCAAGAAGATGGAGGTTGTGTTAATCGTCTCTGCTACAACCAGGCCACAGTGCCCTACGAGGGCGGCAGGTAGCAGGCTAACTTCATATGACAACTCAGCCCAGAGCTGGGCTTCCTCCTGATTCCTTATCAGCTAAGGCTGTGGTCACAGAACCATCTGTAGGAGGTGTGGCCCCACCCGTGCCCAGCCAGGAACAGTGGAGATGCAGGAGTGCCCGGCTGCCAAGACAGGGACACGCAGGGAGCCGGCAGGTCTCCTTCCTCACTGGCTCAAAGTGGAAGTCCAAGACACAACCGGTCACATGCAGTTCTGGACTTTAGTTATGTTCAACACACCCACTGTCTGCTCCCGGCAAGCAGGGAAAGGGTATCAGACATGGGTGGGGAAAGAAAATGCCTTGAAGACCTGCTGGTCCCAGGAAGGCTCATGGAGGGCTGGAGTGTCTGGGGGATTCTGGAGGAGGGGGCTGTGCTGGGGGAGATGAGCAGGCCAGCTGGGCTGCAGGGCACAGGGGATATGAGCCAAGTAAGCAGCATGGGCAGGGTGGGACCATGTGGAGAAGAGGCTCAGAAGCCTCTGGGAGATCCGTGAGGCACAGTGTGGGTGCCTGGACTGCCCTTACAGGAAAGGCCCTGCACAGAGCCCATCAGCAGACCCTCCCAGTTGTATCTGCTTACGAAGGTGGAACCGGGACAGTTGTAGAAACGTGCTTGGGGTGAGGAAGAAACCTACCTTCCATCCAGGATCAATGATGTCACGCACAAACGCAGACACATCCCTGCCTGGCGGCACCACAGCTCCAAATCAGGAGGCAGAAACACCTGAGGGGCTGGGGGAGGCGTGCGGGGAAGGCGGGTCTGCTGAGGCTCTCGCGAAGAATCTGGGAGCGGCCGCCCCACGCAGGGACTCGGAATGTGCCAGGCTGCAAGGTGAATTACTGGTGCATTTGTGAGACTCAGGTGATTCTGAAGGTAGAGGCTGTCCTGGAAAAACAGCATCCTGCAGACACGGACTCTGAAAGACGGGCACTGGGAGCTGGTTTCACCCCAGAGCCCGGCCCACAGCCCAGTGCCAAACAGATGTCATCCCCACTGGCAGCTCTAAAAGTGGACCTTGGTTTGTAAGCCTGGAGCACGCGGGGCAGCTGAGCAGACTTCACCTGCCAGCTCACGTGAGGAAAAGGTCTGGGAACAAGGGTCAGCCATGCTGTTCCAGGGGCTCCTCTTCTTTATCAACAGGCTTCCTGCTGGGAGGAGAAGTTACACCTGCTCCTTCTAATGACTGGTTCCTGGAGCACCTGGCCAGCTCAGTCCGTAGTGCATGCAATGCTTGATTCTGGGGTTGTGAGTTCAAGCCCCACGTTGGGTGTAGAGATTACTTAAAAAATAAATAAATAAAAATCTCTAATAGCTAGGTACTATAATATTATATATTTGCACCCATTCTTCCAGTTATGGAAATGTCAAGAAAGGAGAAGTACAGAGCAGAGGTCATTAAGCTAGAAGCTTTAGGATGTCAGGGCCAGTGTTCCATTTCTAGCAACGGGGAGGCCTGAGTGGTCCTGGCACATCCTCCTGCTCCACGATACCTAAGAAGAAAAAAAAATTATTCTGACAAAATACATATGACATACACTTTACCATTTTAACCATTTTTAAGCGTATAGTTCAGTGGCAGTAAGTACATTTGTACTGCTGTGCAACCATCACCACCATCCGTTACATCCAAAACATTACCTCTTCCCAAATTGAGCCTCTGTCCCCGTTAAACACTCACTCCTCATTTCCTCTCTGCCGCCTGGCCCCCGTGACCTCTATTCTACCCTCTGTCTCTACGAATCTGACCATTCTAGCGTCTCGTAGGAGAAGAATCATGCAATATTTGTCCTTTTGTGTCCGGCTTATTTCACTCAGCATAATGTTCTCAAGGTCCATCAGTGTTGTAGTAGGTGTCAGAATTTCATTCCTTTTTCAGGCTGGAGAAGATTCCATTGTATGTCTATACCACATCCATTCATCAATGGACATCTGGATTGGTTCCACCTTTTTGCTTTTGTGAATAATGCTGCTAACATCAGAGGACAAGGGTCTGTTTCAAGTCTTTGCTTTTTCTTGACTTAGTGATTTTTTTTTCTAGAAATGTATTCCTTTTTTTCCTGAACATGAAAATTTTTGGTAGGTTTTTCATAATCTTTTATTATTCTTGTCATCTCTGCTGCATTTATGGTTATGTCCCCTTCTAAAATCTTCATATTATTTATTTGTGTCTTCTTTGTTCTCAATCTTGTAAGAGACTTACCAACTGCTATTCTTTCAAATAGCTAATCATATTAGACTTGGGTTCAGGGTTAGAGAAAACCTCCAAATAACAGCTTAACCCTTTCTCACTGTGATACGTCCTGAAGGCTCAGTCTGGGGCTGGTCTGGCAATTCATGGTGTTGGAGAACCAGACTCCTTAGATCCTGTTGCCCTTTCATTGTCCAACAAAAGAAAAGTCACTGTCCTATATCTAAAGGTACCCCCCTTCTGTGTAGGATAGTTTCTGGAGCTCCAGACAGGAAGGAGGAGGAGGGAGAATAAACGCATGCACACAGCACTTTTGTTCATATCTCCCAGGCCAGAACAGTCATACAGCCACCCGACTAGCTAAAGAGTTTTTTGAAAAATAATTTCACTAGATACCGAATTCTAGATTGATTGCTTTTTCTTCCACTGCTTTGAAGATGTTTTGATGTCTTCTGGCTTACATCATTTATGACAAGAAATCTGGAGTAATTCTAACCTTTGTTCTATATTTAATGTATCTTTGTCTCTGAAATTTAAGATTTTTTTCATTATCACTGGTTTTCAGCAATTTGATTATCATGTGTCTTGGTTTGGTTTTATGTTTATTCTGTTTGGGATTCTTTGAGTGTCTTAGATCTGTCTATAACTATCTTTACAGCTTTCATTAAATGTGGAAAAAACTTTGGCCATTAGCTCTTCAAATCTATTTCTTTTTTTTAAAGATTTTATTTATTTATTTGAGAGAGAAAGCACTGAGGGAGAGGGGGGAGAGTCAGAGGTAGAAGCAGACTCCCTGCTTAGCAGGAAGCCCGATGCAGGACTCGATCCTGGGATTCTGGAATCATGACCTGAGCTGAAGGCAAATGTTTAACCGAATGAGCCACCAGGTGCCCTCTTCCAATCTATTTCTTTCTTGACCTTCTTCTTCCTGGGACTTCCATTACACACAATCACACATACACATGCTGCTCAACATTGTCCCACAGGTCAGAGAGGATCTGGCGGGGTTTTCTTTTTTTCTCTGTGCATTAGTGTGAATAGTATCCATTCCTATGTTTATGAGTTCACTGATCTGTTCTTCTGCAGAGTCTAATCTTCTATTAATCCCATCTGGTGAAATTTTCATTTCATATATTGAAATTTTCAGTGCCACAAGGACCATTTGGGTTTTTTAAAATATCTTACACTTTTCTCCACATTACATGATTTCCTTTAAGTCTTTGAGAATATTTACAATAGATGATTTAAAGTCCTTGTCTGTGAGTCATTTCATCTCTGTCATTTCTGACTGTTTCTATTGACTGATACTGCTCCAGATTATGGATCACATTTGATCACCTCTTCTCATGTCAAGTAATTTTTTATTGGATGCTGGACATCGTGAATTGTGCATTGTTGAGTGCTAGAGTTTGTTGCCTTCTTTTCAAGAGTATCAGACTTTGTTCTAACAGGAAGCTAGGTTATTTGCTGATTAGGTTAATTCTCTCAAAGCATGTTTTTAAGCTTTGTTTGGACAGATCTTTAATAGCCTTTCCTGTAGAAATACTTCAGCTTAACTAGTGACACTGACCCTTCTGGGCTCTCTATGAATGCCCATGTGTTCAGTGATGACTCTCTACTCTAGCTGTTTAGAACTCCAGTATCACCCCCTGTGTATTTGTGGCTTGGTATTCAGTAACAGTCTCCAGATTTTTAGAACTCTTTCTTTGCCTAGGATCCTCCTCTCTGGGACTCTGCTCTGCAAATTCCAACTGCTTCAGCCTCTTCAAATGCCTATATCTGTCTCCTCAACTCAGCAAGTTGCCATACTCTGCTTGCATTCCCCCTATTGGGCCACTTGGATATTCCAGAAATACAGGACTGGTTTAATATTGGAAAATATATTAATACAATTAACCACATTGCCATATTAAAGGAGGCATGATGATCTCAGTAGGCAGAGGTAAAAAATCAATGAAATCAATGAAATTCAATAACTATCCATTTTTTAAACTTTCAGCAAACTAGGAATAGAAACTTCCTTAACCTAATAAAAAAAAATACCTATCCCCCCCCCAAAAAAACTATAGCAAACCTAATAGTTTTAAATACATAGCTGCAGTTTTAAACAGGGTGATGAGGTCTCACTGAGGAGGACACATTTGGGAGAGATTTGGAGAATGTGAGAGAAGGGACCATGTGGATATCTGGGGAACAATGTCACAGGCAGAGGGATCGAGGTAGCAAGAACTGCGTGGAGACAGGAGCCCACCTGATGTGCTCCAGGAACAGGAAGGAGGCCCATGTGGCCCAAGTGCAGAAAGCAGGGAGAGTGGCAGATCAATTCAGAGAAGCCATGGGGGTGATAAGCCACTGGAAGGACTTGAGGTTTTACTCCAAGCAGGATGAGGATCTGGAGAATTCAGAGAAGAATGGAGAAGAGTTACATGATTGGTCTTAAGCCTGTAGAAAGGATCCCTCTGCCCACTGTGTTGAACATCACGCGTAAGAAGGCAGGGCAGAAGCAGGAAAACCAGCGAGGCGGCTGCTTTGGGAGCCCAGGTGTGAAATGACTGTAGCTTGGTCTAGCACAGTATCAGTGAAGGCAGTTAACAGTGGTGACACAACACATATGTTCTCAAAGCAGGGCCAGTGGGTTTGCTCACAGATCTGACGAGGAACGTGAGAGAAACAGGAGTCAAGACGACTCCAAGGTCATCAGCCTGAGCAGCTGGAAGGACAGGAGGATGGAGAAGACACACCCAAAGAAGGGCTCTATCCTGGCTGCTTCTTCTGTGCTTGTAAGAAAGAGCAGGTAGGAACACTTAAAAACCCTCCATTCGCATCCAGCAGTGGACCGCCAGCACAGCACATCGTTGTGTCTGTGTGGTTAGCTCCTGGGCAGCCCCTCGATTTGCATTGATCCCAAGCTGACTGGGACCCAGCAGGCAGCCTGCTTGCTTGTGTTAGCCGCTAATGCTGCTCAGATTTCAGACCACTAGCAAGAGCAGGGAAGAAATGATTACCCCGTGAGGTTTCCTCCGTGAAAGCGGATTTAAGTTTGGGCTTTTGCCCTCTAATTTGCAACACCAATTTGATAATGGCTTATTTTAGAGATCATTTGGAGTCACGGAATAACCACAGAATACACAGGCTACTTTAAAATTGTTTATCTGATTGTGGTGCCAAAAGTCCAGTGATCAATTCATTAAGTTGGCTTGACTCCCAGACGTATTCAGTGAATATTTTATTGAGTACCTACTATGTGCCTCCGTATTGAGAACCAAGTTAAGGCCTCATCATAATACCAATCTGTTGGGGCGCCTGGGTGGCTCAGTCGTTAAGCGTCTGCCTTCGGCTCAGGTCATGATCCCAGGGTCCTGGGATCGAGCCCTGCATCGGGCTTCCTACTCCGCGGGAAGCCTGCTTCTCCCTCTCCCACTCCCGCTGCTTGTGTTCCTGCTCTCGCTGTCTCTCTCTCTGTCAAATAAATAAATCTTTAAAAAAAAAAACAAAACCCAATTTAAAAAAAAAAATAATAATAATAATACCAATCTGCTCCCTGTGATTACCAACATTTTCTTACTTAACACAACATCAAAATATCATACTTCTATTTTAAAATGGGTATCTTTTTATCCAAATGCTGCAACCCATCATGTTCATCTATTCACTGTAGTTGGAGCCTTCGTGTCTGCTCTTCTATAAATCATTTACAGATTTTTCTCAAAGACCCATGACCCAAGCACTGAGGTCAGAGCTCAGAGCCACATTCGTCATGATACACACAGGCTTTAAAAAAATGGATTACTGGGGGGGTTATTTAATTAATTAATTTAATTCTATCAAGGCCAATAGGAAATTCACTTGGAATCAGTTTTCTTCTTTCCTTTTACCATGTAATCAGACTGGGTTTTCGAGAAATATCCCCTCCTCTGTGACCTGTGTTCAAGAAGAGGAAAATAATACTTAAGATAGAGTCTGACTTTTCGGTCTAGGAAACTCCCCTTCCTGCAGCAGGTACCTGTCTGCAGTAAAACTGGAAAGCACACGCACTAAAAGAGTGGAACCCATGGGTGGAGAAAGGCAACGCAGACCCCTCTGTGCACAGGGTCTCTTCTAAAACAAAGTGGTGTGCATCACCGCGTAGTCCCAGACTCACCCTCCCATCCCTGCAAGGGGCAGGGCAGGGACAGGAAACACATGAAGAGATGCTCCACATCACTCATTAGGGAAACGCAAATCAAAACCACAGTGAGATGTCATCCCACACCAGTCAGAACGGCTATCATCAAAAAGATAAGAGAGAACAAGTGTTGTAAGCATGTGGGGGAAAGAGAACCCTTGTGCACGGTTGGTGGGATTGTGAACTGGCACAGCCACTGTGGAAAATAGCACGGAGGTTCCTCAAAAAAATTGAAAATAAGAGCTACCCTACAACCCAGTAATTCAATTCCGGGTATTTACCCAAAGAAAATGAAGCATTCATTCAAAAAGATGTATGTACCCCTATGTTTACTGCAGCATTATTTACAATAGTCAAGATATGGAAACAACCTAAGTATCCATCAGTAGATGAACAGATAAGAAGATATGATATACATACACACACACACATACATACACACGACAGAATATAACTCAGCCATAAAAAAATGAGATCTTGCCATTCACAACGATGTGGATGGACCTCAAGGGTATTCTGCTAAGTGAAATAAGTCAGACAGAAAACGACTAATACCATATGATTTTGCTTATATGTGGAATCCAAATAAAACAAAACAAAACAAAACAAAGCAGATGAACAAACAAAACGGAAGTGGACTCCTAAGTACCAAGAAGAAACTAGTGGTTGCCAGAGGGGACGGGGGCGGGGGAATGGGTGACATAGGCAAAGGGGATGAAGAGGTACAAACTTCCAGTTAGAAAATAAAATACGTCAGAGGGATGAAAACTATAGGGAAAAAAAGGAGGGGGAGAATCGGCAGAAAACCCCCAGAAGCTGAGCCTGTGCAAACTTAAATGTTTGCACCTTTTCCTTCTGTGTGTCCATGTCCCTCGAGGAATCCAGAGCTCCTCAACCGCACACAGACCGCGGGGTCCAGAAGACAGGACACGAGACTGGAGATTAAACCCAGTTCAATGAAAGTTGCCGGCTGGGTGCCTCGGGCAAGTCATCATTTACTTCCTCTTCTATGACATGAGGCTATTCTAATACCTGCCTTGCCCATCTCCACGAGGTTCAGGAGACCCAAATGAAAAAAACCGAACAAGGAATTGCTTTGTATGCAATGACGAAACGCAGGCTGGAAAAACATAGTGTGTTATCATGGTTAGTCTTAGTTCTGCCACTGACAGTGTGACCTTGGGAAAGTTACTAAGTTCTCTAAGCTTCCACATCTGTAAAGCAGGGGAAATATGACCTACCTCAGATGTTTAAAATAGGCATTAAATAAGATAGTTAATATAAACCAGACACTTGGCTTTCCCAAGCCCAGGGGAGGACTTCTCCACCTAAATAAGAAGATAAGGACCTGCTAAGGGAAAGCTCTGCATCCTTTCACCCTTCCTCCCTCCTTCTTCCGGACTGGAACATAAGTGTGAGGCCTGAAGGTGCAGCAGCCATCTTGCAACCAGGAGGCAAGAGGCTTGAGAATAAAGGCCTCTGCTAAGGATAGAGGAACAGAAAAGTAGAAAGAAGCTGAGTTCCTGGTGATCATTGATACTAGCCCCAGGACATTTCCCCTGAACTTTTTACTACATAGGAAAAAATAGTTTTTTATTGGTATCAGTCTGTAAAGTAGGGCTTTCTGTTGTTTATATCCATATGCATTCCAAATAGATACACTGCCTTAATTTTTTTTTAAGATTTTATTATTTCAGAGAGAGCACGCAAGCAGGGTGGGAGGGGCAGGGAGAGATGGTGGGAGAGAGAGAGAGAGAGAGAAGCAGACTCCCCACTGAGCGCAGAGCCCGATGCAGGGCACGACCCTGAGATCATGACCCAAGCTGAAATCAAGAGTCGGACGCTCAACCAACAGAGCCACCCAGGCGCCCCTACACTGTCTTAGTGTACATTAAGTCTGGTCCCTACAGAGCACAGCTATGGGATAGGGCCTTGGCATATGGTTTCTACTGTGTTGGCCGAGACAGCTAAAGTAAATAAAGTTTGAAATTAAAGTTTAGGGATTGGACGAAAAGTGTTAATCATGAGAACTCTGAGAAATTCAAGAATCCGCATACATTTCACAGGCGATGAAAACTGCAGTGTTATTGTTAAAACAAAGAAGCTCATCAGTCAAAAATTCCTCTGGCAAATACTTTTCTTTAAAAGTAAATGAATATAGGGGCACCTGGGTGGCTCAATCATTAAGCGTCTGCCTTCGGCTCAGGTCATGATCCTGGCGTCCTGGGATCGAGCCCCACATCGAGCCCAACATTGGGCTCCCTGCTCAGCGGGGAGTCTGTGTCTCCCTCTCCAGGCTGCTTCTCCCTCTGCAGCTCCCCTCTCTCGCTCTCTGTCAAATAAATAAAATCTTAAAAAAAAAAAAAAAGTAAATGAATATAACAAAAGAAGTACAAGATTTTCACCATGAAAATTACAAAACATTGTAAACCAGAAAGTAGATTCATGGTTCCCAGGCTAGGGCTTGAGGTGGGTGAGGAGTTAATGCTAAGGGGTGGGCACTTCTTTTGGGGGTGATGAAAATGTTCTGGGAAGATGGTGGTGATGCCCGTACAACTTTGTGAATATAACCACCACCACCGAACTGTGCACTTTAAAAGGGTGAGTTTTGTGGAATGTGAATTATATCACAGTTAACAAAGAATGAATGAAGAAGAAAAACATAAAATGAACAAGAGTAAAGGAGACTAACTACTTACTCAGAGCCCCTTCAGACTTCCATCTGAGTCTAATCATTTGACCCCTTAGCCCCAAGACACATCCATGGAAATTTCCACTGGGGATAAACTGAAATTTTTGCTCATACTGCCTCCTCTTTGGCAATGTTCCAGGCATCTTCCCTCAGTGGTTATGTTGACATGGCTCATAATGCAATGAAAAAAAAAGAAGAAAAGAAACCCCTCCATTTGCACCCACCTAGCTTGCAATACCAACATGGAGAAAACGATCCAGGTTCTTTCACCGATTTGCAGTGTTGGTCCTCTTCGACTCAGCATCTGTGATATTCAGGGTGGCAAATACTAAGATTGTGGTCTGATAATAGTATTGTGGTCTGATAATAGTATTGTGGTCTGTTGCTTATACTTATAATTGAAGGAAGTACAAAATATCCATTAGGAGCTGATAAAGATAAAGATGTAATTTTTCCAATCTATAAAGATGGATACCTATAAGGGCACCTGGGTCGCTCAGTCAGTTAAGTGTCCGACTCTTGATCTCAGCTCGGGTCTTGATTTCAGGGTCATGAGTTTAAGCCCCGTGTTGGACTCCACACTGGGTGTGGAGCCTACTTAAAAAAAAAAAAAAAAAAAAAGATGGATAGATACAGATACTTTGTGCAGTTTCTGGCATACAGCAAGTGCTAACTTTCTCTGGGAAGGAGGAATGGGTCCATGTGGAGACAGTGTGGTCTCTGTGGCAACAAAGCAAACTGGCCCACCCAAGGGACTGGACTTCTGACCTGGACCCCAACACAGTGGCTAACGACAGAGCCAGCCTCGGGCTCCCACAGCCTCAACATCCCCCCTGAAGACACCCGCAGTCCCTACCCGCACCCTCCACCCTGGGCCCCAGACTCTCAGCTATCCTGTGACATAGAGGCTGGGCTTGGGGGACCTCAGTGCCAGACACACCCAGGATGTCCTCACCACGCCCAGCCAAAACACCCTGCTCAAAAAACAGAGAAGTGAAACCTGTAAATAATCAAAACTTGTTTCCAGACCTTCGGAGTTCTCCCACCCTGACCCATCTATCGTGTGTGTGTGCTCTGCCTCCCCACGGATCCTGCCTCGAACACCAGGGGCATTAACTTGTTCTTCCTCAGTCCTCCCTGCTGGAGCAAATGCTTCACTCATGGAATCAGAAGCTTTCTGCCTTCACCCTCAGAATCCAGCTCTGGAAGAGTAAGAGTGGAATCGAATCTTCAAATCTTCAGGCTTGGCTCAGGAGCTTGGACGGAGCCAGCGGGCGAGGGGCACTGGGTGAATAACTGAGCAAATCAGATGATATTTTTACATCTTGCAATGGTAATTCACAGAATTTTCCTTTGAGTAATCATTATGCCGCAGTCTTAAAAATTAGGACACTGTCTGGATTACAAGCATATATTTTTTTTATTGTGGTAAAATACACATAACATAAAATTTACCATTTTAGCCATTTTTAAGTATAAGTTCTATGACATGAAGCATATTCACAATGTCGTGCAACCGTCACCGCCATCCACCTCTGGAACTCTGCCCCCATTAAACACAAACTCCCCGCGTCCCCCCCGCAGCCCCTGGTAGACACCATTCTACAGTCTGTCTCCATGATGTTGACTGCTCCAGGGACCTCATATAAGTGAAATCACACAATATTTGTCTTTCTACGTGTGAATCACTTCACTTTACATAATGTCTTCAAGGTTCATCCATGTTGCAGCATGTGTCAGAATCACACAGTTTTTAAATTTTTTTAAGCTTATTTTTTTAGTAATTTCTACACCCAGCGTGGGGTCAAACTCACGATCCCAAGATCAGGAGTCGCGTGGTCTTCTGACTGAGCCAGCCCGGCGCCCCAGAATCACACAATTTTTAGCATTCACTGGGTCATCAGAAAATGTTGATGACCTTCTGTTGCAAGCAGGGCCGGTACTCAGTGTTCTAGCTAAAACAAAACAAAATAAAACAAAAAAGTAAATGATAGAGTCTCTGCTCCAAGGTGTCAGACAACTCATCTCATTTTTTAAAGGGTCCAATGTGCTGCTAAATGAGAGACAGCCAACACAGCTGGCCTTCCTCTCTGCCCTCGAGAACGGCTTTCTACATTCCAGCCTACAGACTATAGACTATTTCCCAGGTGAATCTATGGATTCCAGAACACAATTTAAAAACGGAATTTGCTAATGGGAGGAATTTCAGGCCACACTGGGGTGGCAAGCAAACAAATAACTGATAGAGTCGGGTATCCACTCCTCGGGTCATGCTCTGGAAGACCATCAAGTGGACAGTCTATGGCTCTTTCCAGAAATCCTAAGAGGTGCCAAGACTTTCCACACAGTAAGACTGCTCCCTCGGCACCCACCACCCCTGGTGCACCTGCTGGGAGGCCGCCAAGAAGGCCTTGGATGGACTGAAGATCCACTGAGCTCCTACTCAAAGCCAAGTAGCACACTAGGTGCTTCCACACATAGTATCCCATTGAATAATCTGAACAACCAAATCCAAGAGACACCATCACCTCAGGTGTAGATGCAGAAACAGAGGCTCAGGTGAGCTAAGAGACAACCCAAGGTCACACAGCTAATTCGTGTCAGAACTGGGCAAACAAATTCAGGCTTGTCAACCTCAACGCTCTTTTCTTTCACTCATGATGCCTCTCATTCCCAGTCACTACAGCATGGCTCTCCAATGCGTTCCTCATCTCCAGCCCCCACGATGCTCCTCCATCAAAGACCCCAGACATACATCTCGGGAAAATGCCTCAGTGGTGGGACCAGCTGAAAGCACAAGGAAAGGTGTTATCCTCCACCCCGCAGGGATCATAAAGGGGGCTGGGTGGGGGCGGGGGGGGTTGTCCCTCCAAAGAGGTCTATCTGGAAAGGACAAGATATCTAAGAGCCCTTAAGTAAGAAAGGAGAATATTCCTACAGCACCAACAGTTTAAGCATGGGCAGGGCTTCTGACTGAAACGAAGAATGCTCAGGCAGCTTCTCTAATTAATGATGACTGAGTCATACAAAGAAGGGAAAGTTGGCTCCAAGCTGATTCTGAGAGAAGGGTGCCCTCTGTGAAGTGCCTGAGTAGGCGTCTCTTGCAGCCATATCCCCCACTCTCTCCTCCAATACTGATGCCACACCTTCTGGCACTTTCTCGTGGATAGAAGCTGCAAAAAGCTGGAGGCCTAGCCCAACAGATTTGGGAGAGCTCACTCTGGCCAACCAAATGACTGGTGGGGATGTTGGTGGGGAAGACATCTCCACATGGAGAAATGGACCGTGGCTGGTCTTGTACACTGGCCACAGGATAATCTGAGGGGCAATGGCAAGTCCCAGCCAGAAACACCTCTCCACATCACTGCCTCTGAGATTTCACCTTTAAAAATGTCTTTCTCAGAAGGCTATCAGCCTCATAACAATCACAAAGTCCCTATCCCAACATGGGATATGACATAATTCACCCTAGATTCATATGGAAGAGCACTGACTAAAGAATATCCAAGAAAATTTGAAGCAGAACCAAGTGGGAAGAATTTACACTCCTTTTTTTTAAAAAGATTATATTTATTTGAGAGAGACAGAGCGAGCCAGAGAGAGAGCATGAGCAGGGGTAGGGGCAGAGGGAGAGGGAGAAGCAGATTCCCCACCGAGCAAGGAGCCCAATGCGGGGCTAAATCCCAGGACCCCGGGATCATGACCCGAGCCCAAAGGCAGATGCTTCACTGACTGAGCCACCCAGGTGCCCGGACTTCACATCCTCATATCAGAAATAATGATTAAGACGGCATGGTTCTAATAGCAGAGGGATAGACAACACACCAGAGAACAGACTAGGGAACTCAAAAACCATTCAAATATAGAAACTTGATAAATATCAGAAGTGGCTATAAATATTGGGAGAAATGTGGAGTATTCAATAAGTAGTGTTAGAGTTAAACAAAAAAGTCTTTCGTTTGGTTCCTTTCCCCAGGAGAAGTCCTCTTGGGAGGAGAACATTAATCAACTCCTGGTAAAGTGTTAGAGAATCAAATGGATCTTGGAGGTCACATGATCCAGCCCAGTGCAGGAATCTCTGACAGTATCTGCTTGTATATCCCAGGGATATGAAAATCATAATCAGGCAAGGAAGGCTATTCCCCGGCTGTATAGCTCCCGTAAAGTTCTTCATATTAAGCCAAAATATTTTCCCACAGCTTCTTCCCCTCCCTATATGGCACGGGATAAATGTGCTTCCTCAAGTCTGCCTAGCAAGGCCCCGAGCACCTCCTGAGGACTGCTGTTCTCTCTGTCATGCTTGTGGCAGGACATTCAATACACATCCCCCCTTCCAGGATGCCTCTGATGGACTCACTCCAATTATCAGTAAGACCTCTCCCTATGTATGATATTTGTATACACACACACACATATCCTAGTAACAGGAGGAAAAGCAAAAGGCTCCAAACTGAGGTAACACAATAGACCCAAACGGAGTCTCAGATGTGTTAGTGGGTGTTCCTGGCCATCTGGTAGACCCCAGGCAGCAGGCATTCACAGCCCCTGATCCAGCAGCACTCTGCCATCAAAGTCACTCATTCAGTTCCCCTCTCATACTCTGCTTCTTCCCATCCATCTCTTCTTTTCTCCTTCTCTTCCAAGTGTGCGGTTGATTTTGCCACATTTCCAGTCACTACAGCATGGCTCTCCAAGCCGGGCCCTCGTGGAGGTCACTGGCCGCTGTTGCTCAAGGAACAGCCTAAGAAGGCTCATCAGGAGCTGGAGGCACTGCAGTTTCTCTCGGGAGGCGACAGTGAGCAGGAACAGCCTGTGCCTGACCTTCACAGTACAGCTGGTGCCCAAAAGGGAGGACTAAAAAGGTGTTCATCTCAGTTCAGGGAGGGAATAAGAGAACACAGATTTCTTGGCTGTCATGCTTGATTCTGAAATCCAGATGGAGGGGACTCAGTGAGAATCACTGTGTGACCAGCTGCTTCTTGTTGGTTATCATCTGGGGCTATGAATAGGGCCTCAACCCCAAACATCAGCCCCAGTGTCTGTCCACCTATCACCCTTTCATCCCTCTGTGGCTTCCAGTTTCCTCTATTAAAATAAAAATGCCACTTAGTAATAAATTTAACCAAAGACATACAAGACTTCTATGCTAAAGGCTACTAAACGTTATCAAGGGAAATAAAAGAAGACCTAAATAAATGAAGAGATGCACCATGTTCATGGATTATAGGACTCAATACTGTTAAGATGTCAGTTCCCTCCAGATTGATCTACAGATTCAATGTAATCCCAATCAAAATTCCAGAAGGCTTTCTTTTCAGAAATTAACAACCAGTCAATTAAATAGAAATTTAAACAATTTAAGTAGAAATGAAAAGGACTAGAACAGCCAAAATAATCTTAGTAAAGAACAAAGTTGAAGGGCTTACAGTAGCTGATTTTAAGATTTACTATAAATAATAATAAAGAGAGTTTGGCATTAGCATTAGGGTACACAAATAGATCAATGGAACAGCAAACAGAGTCCAGAAATAGACCTACACATGTAAGCAACTGATTTTCAACAAAGGAACCAAGATATTCAATGGGGAAAGACAAATATCTTCAACATTTTTGGATAGACATAGAAATAATTTTCCATCTAAGAGGGAAAAAAAAAAGTGAACCACAACTCCATACATCACACCAAAAACTTAAGCTGAAATGGATCCTAGACCTAAATGAAATACGGCATCTTAAAAAAAATGAAAAAATATCTCCTTGACCTTGAAGTAGGCAAATATCTCTTATGCAAAACACAAAAAGCACTAACCATTAAAAAAATTTACAACTAGGGGCACCTGGGTGGCTTGGTCGGTTAGGTATATGCCTTCAACTTGGGTCATGATCTCGGAGTCCTGGGCTCAAGCCCCATGTCGGGTTCCCTGCTCGGCGGGAAGTCTGCTTCTTCCTCTCCCTTCTGCCCCTTCCCCCACTCATGCTCTCATGCACTCTGTCTCAAATAAAGAAATAAATAATCTTTTTAAAGAAAATTTACAACTGAAATTCATAAAAATTTAAAATTTTCAACACACCAAACTTAATGGCTATAATTAAACAGACTAACACCACCAAATGTTAGTGAGGATATGGAGCAACCAAAACTCTCATACACTGTTGATGGGAGTGTAAAATGGTAAAACCACTCTGGAAAAAAGTCTATCAGTTTCTTATAAAACTAAAAATAAAACCATAGACAGAGCAATTCCATTTCTAGGTATTTAAGAAAAAGGTAAATGAGGGCACCTGGGTGGCTCAGTAGGTTGGGCATCTGCCTTAGGCTCAGGTCATGATCCCAGGGTCCTGGGAATCGAGTCCCACATCAGCTCCCTGCTCAGCAGGGAGCCTGCTTTTCCCTCTCCCTCTGTCTGCCGCTCCCCCTGCTCGTGTGCTCTCTCTGTGTCAAATAAATAAAATCTTAAAAAAAAAAAAAAGGTAAACATATGTCCAGGAAAAGACTTTTACAAGAATATCCATACCAGCTTTATGTATAATAGCTCTAACCTGGAAACAGCCCAGATGTCCATCTGAAAGAAACTGTGGTAAAGTCATTCATTCTACTCAGGGGAGAAAAAAAAGACACAAGCTACTGTCATTAACAACATGAGCAAATCTCAAAAACATTACGCCTGCTGGAAGAAGCCTTACACAAATGAGCACCTGATACATGATTTGAATTATAGGAAGTTCCTGAACAGACACAATTCATCTCTGCTGGGAAGATGCCACTGTGGCCGCTTCTGGAGGTAGAGCAGGACTGACTGGGAAGAGGCAGCAAGGGCTTTCTGGGGTGACAGGAATGTTCCATATCTTTTTTTTTTTTAATAACAGCTTTATTGAAATATATTTCATATGCCATAAAGTTCACCTTTTTAATTGGTGCAGCACAGTGGGTTTTAGTATATTCATAGTTATGCAACTGTCACTACTCTCTAGTTGCAGAAGAAACCAGATACCCACTAGCTCAGCCCCAACCCCCAGCCCAGCCCTAGAGAGACCGTTTCACACCATTCGGTCAACCACGCATCTGCTTTCTGCCTCCACAGATCAGCCAGTTCTGGACATTGTGCAGAAATGGATTCATCTAGGGCGCCTGGGTGGCTCAGTTGGTTAAGCGACTGCCTTCAGCTCAGGTCATGATCCTGGAGTCCCAGGATCGAGTCCCGCATCGGGCTCCCTGCTCGGCAGGGAGTCTGCTTCTCCCTCTGCCCCTCCCCCCTCTCATGTGCTCTCTTTCTGAAATAAATAAATAAAATCTTAAAAAAAAAAAAAAAAGAAATGGATTCATCTATTCTGAAGCCTTCTGTTTCTGGTTCCTTTCACTCAGCATCATGCTTTCCAAATTCATCCAGGGGCACGTGGGTGGTGCAGTCAGTTAAGTGTCCAACTCTTGGTTTTGGCTCAGGTCATGATCTCAGGGTCATGAGATCGAGCCCCACATCAAGCCCCTCATCAGGCTCCACACTCAGTGAGGAGTCTGCTTCTCTCCCTCTGCCCTTCCCCCCACTCCAGCTCATGTGCTCTCTCTCTCAAAGTAAATACATCTTAAAAAAAAAAAAGAGTTCATCCGTGTTGTAGCAGGTGTCCATATTTCTTTCCTACTGCTGTGTAATATGCTGTTGTATAAACACACCACATTCTGTTTATCCATTATCATTGCAGCTGATGGACATTTGGGGAGATGCTTAACTGGAAAAGGCAAAAGGAAATGAACTCTCCTGGGTAATTAACATAGAAGCTACATGAGTGTATATATTGGTCAAAACTTATTGAACTGTGTACTTAATTGTGCATTTTATTTTAATGAATAAACTGTAATTAAGGAGCACTCGGGTGGTGCAGTCACCACCACCAGTCAGTTAAGCAACCGACTCTTGGTTTTGGCTCAGGTCGTGCTCTCAGGGTTCTGAGATCGAGCCCCGCGTGGAGTCTGCTTGGGACTGTCTCTCCCTCTGCCCCTGCCCCCTGAGTTCTCTCTCTCTCTAAAGTAAATAAATAAATCTTTAAAAAAAAAAACATAATTTAAAATAAAAGAGGCCCCAGGAAAAAAATAAAGAAAGAGAGAATACAGGAAGAAAGGAAGAAATGAAGGAGGGAGAGAGAGATGAGCAATCACCCAAGCCAGCAGCACTGGTTTCCCTGTGGGCTGTAGCAATTGCTCTCAGTGGGGATCAGGCTGTGCCAGGATTGCCTGTGACCCTGCGATAATCAGAGCGTACACCTCACAGGGCACATTCTGTCCTGCAGAGAAAACCCACCGTGTGCGACCAGTGTGCCGGAGAGGGCACCCAGCTGGGCGGCAGGGCATCTGCTTTGGGCTGGCCCATCCCCACACAGGCCCCTGAGTCTGAGCACACTCTTTTTTGAGATCATCTGATTTGCTGCTTACAAAGCAACTCTGTAATGCCAAGATGTCTTTATGGGGAGATGTTTCTGCTGCAAAAGGGAGATGTAGCTGGTTAGTCTGGCAGTTCTGTCTCTTGATGTAAACCAATAAATTGATGTCAAGTTTGCCATTATATATATATATATATATATATATATGTATTTTATGTCTGAAGGGCGGCCGTGTCAGAAGGGAGGGAGGAAGAGGCAGGGAAGGAGGCCTGAAGACTTGGCCACCACTTGCACCTGGACAAAAATGGTCAAACAGTGGCATTTTCATTTGGCTCAACCTTGAGACCATCTGGTGGTTGCAAGACTCTGTGCAGGGTTGGAGACCTCTGTTCTAATTGTGTTTGGGGGTGGGGGTGGGAAGCAGGGCACATGGAGAAAAAAATAACTCATGATATAGGCGGCAGATGCCAAGCGCTGTCCCAGTGCAGGCTGCAGATCGTGCTCGCCATGAAGGCTCCAACGGCAGAGAGGCCGCTTCCCACCATTCTGTCCACACGTGCTCTGTGCCAGGGCTCCGGATGCCGGGATTCATCACGTGTGGCCCCATGCTCCAAGATGCTCCCTCGTGGTCTAGGGGCGCAGACTCACTTGCAAACAAAGAATTGGAAAGCACTGTGGTAGTCATTAAGAGGAGGCGTCTGCCAATCTAGGGCTTCTGCCTGAGAGTGGGGGGAGCATGGTGGAAGGGGGGGACAGGCTGGGCCAAACTGGGGACATTCCAGAGAGAAGAAAGAAAGGTTCTCGGAGTATCAGCACAGAAGTGGAAAGATGCACAGACCAAGGAAGGTCTCATTTTGACCAGAGAAGTGCTCGTGGTCACGCTCAGCAGCAGGAACCAAGGTTGAGGTGCATCTGGCTGGAGGGAGAGGGGGTTGGGGGAGTCCACCTGAAAGAGCCAGCACAAGCTCCTGAATAATGGGAAGAAGCGAGACACGCAAACAGGAACACACAGCAGAAGCTGGGTCTCTGGGTGTCCTGCATGAGGCAGGCTGAACAATGCCCCCCCAAAAGATGTCTACGTCCTTATCCCCAGATCCAGTGGCTATGTCACCTTACATGGAAAAAGGGATTTTGCTGAGGTGATTAAGGATCTTGAGAAGGAGAGATTACCCTGCATGACTTGGTGGGCCCAGTATAACCACAAGGGTCCTCATTAGAGGGATGCAAGAGGTCAGAGTGCATAGTAGATGAAACCATGGGAGTCAGATGTTGGGGTGATATGAGGAAGGGGCTGCAAGCCAAGGAATGCAGCTGACTCCAGACTCTGTACGACAAGGAAATGGAAGCCTGCGGAAGGAACACAGACCTACAGACCCCGTGGTTTTCATCCAGGGGGACTCATTTCAGACTTCTGACCCCAGAACTGCAGGCTAATATATTTGTGTTTTTAGGGCCACCAAGTGTGGTAATTTGTTACAGCAGCAACAGGAACCTCATACACTGCAGAATCAGTGGAAAAGCAACTTACACAGAGCCCCCTGCCTATCCCCTCTCCCTACCCTCAGCAGATACGTTTCCCTCCCAAAACGTAAGGCCACCAAAAACAATCGGGATGCAGAAGCATGGTTAGCAAATGTGGTCCCACTAACTGCTGCTTCCTTCATCCACTCACTTAGCAAGTGACAGGAACAGAGCAAGGTCCGTGATCCATACCAACATCCCTTCCCTCAGCGAGCTCAGAGTCTAGTCGGGGGTACAGACGTGTCAACAGCTGGTCACCACCCAAGGAGGTAGGCAGGGGGGAACACAGCAGCACAAAGGACAGCCAACTGGCCTGGCTTCCCAAGGACAGAATGTCCCGGCACAGTGGGTCTCAGCTGGGCAGAGGGAGGATGAGGGGGAAGACAGGCAGATGGGACTGCCTTTAGCAGAATGGAGGCAGCAGGAGATATAGCTCGCCTGGGGGAACAGAGGCCAGAGGCCGGGATAGGTGGCTCCTGGTTACAAGGTGGAAACAATTGCTTCATGGCTGCTTTCTCGGCCCTGTGTTGGTCAGGCCCTGTGTGAGGGCCAGGAGCTGCAGGAAGATTCATGGCAGAGATGGGCAAGGGTCCTAGGGAAAGCCTCCCTGGTGCAAACACAACCTGAACCTTCAAACTCCAAGCTCCAGTACCCGAAAGAGATGGTATTTAATACAGTTTCTCATGCTCTCCTGCTCTGATCTGCATGATGGACAAGGTCTGTGGCCTCAGTGGGTTAGATGCCTGAACTCTGTCCCCGTGGCCTCAGCCTGCAATGCTGCCATGGCCCAGATTTGTTCCCTGAGGTCAGGGGTCCTAAAAGGCTTTCTCGGTCTTGGAAAGTCTGAACTGCGTCCCTTGTGCAAGGGGAGATGCAGTTCCTGCTTCTCTCCACCTCTGTCCCGGTTTCCCCCCTTTCCATCCCCAGATTTCCTCACCTCTGGGACCAGACATTGTCTGGTCACTCCCCAGGCGCAGTGCTGTTTCAACAACAGGGCTGTTTTTTGCATCCAACTATGACAACACAGTTGGCTCATTCATTGTCATCAGTGATGTCAATCATCTGGGAATGGCTTAGGTCAGAAATCCGCTGGAGAAGCCAGGCTACTCCCCGGGTGGGAATCTTCTCCTCCTTGTGTTCGTGAAGGTAAGCAGTGGTAAGATTGCGTTGCCTCTTGGCGCAAGGGGCGGCAGGGAGCCCGTGGCCCCTGAGGTCTGCGTGTCATGGCCGTGGCCCTGCAGGGGGACGAATCCCAGGATGAGGTGTCATGTGGGAGGAACAGAGTCAGAGGGCTTAGCCCTGGGGTCTTCCCCGCCATGGC
Source organism: Neomonachus schauinslandi (assembly GCF_002201575.2). NCBI lineage: Eukaryota > Metazoa > Chordata > Mammalia > Carnivora > Phocidae > Neomonachus > Neomonachus schauinslandi. The sequence continues at coordinate 140,611,398 of NC_058407.1, forward strand.
AGCATTGCAGGCTGAGGCCACGGGGACAGAGTTCAGGCATCTAACCCACTGAGGCCACAGACCTTGTCCATCATGCAGATCAGAGCAGGAGAGCATGAGAAACTGTATTAAATACCAAGGGGAAGATTTTGCAAATAATTTTTTTTTAATTGTCACTACTTAAGTGCGAAGACTCTGAAGTCTGAGAAGCAACATTTTATTCTAAGCAATCAGAGATAAATAAAAAGGAGAACTCTCTGTACTGAGTGAGTCTGCGTTGGTGTGGGCCCACACTCGGCAGAACATGGCGGAGGGAGTGGGCAAAGCTGTGGAGCTCCTCAGCACAATTTCCATTCCAGATGGTGCAGGCGTGGGAGCTGCGGGGGGGGGGGGGGGGGCTGCAGCTGAGAAGGGAGACAGCAAACCAGGAGAGAAGCCCACTCCACAGAAAGCCACAGGAGTCACGTGGGGAAGGGCAAATGTTTGCAGCTCAGATGCACAGAGGTGCCCTGAGGTCCGCGATCCCAGCTCCACCTTTGCCACGAAGGCTCTGGAACCAGAGGCTGTTGGCAGGGCTACAGGAGCTGTGTGGAGCTTGAGAGGAACAGGCAGGAGAGCGAGGAGCTAGGAGCTCTATTACTAATTGGCCATGCAGCCCTGGGCTGGCCACTTCCTCTCTTGGATCCGGTACCTCGTTTTGAAAAGGATGGTGGGTGGAGGGCTGACACTCTTTTTGGTAATGCCTAGGACCTCCGGAAGCATCATCGTTGGACGAGAGGGGCTTGACAACCCTCTACCCCCAATTCTACCCAAATGTGCTGCTGGCACTTCTCACCTTCAGATATTTGCCATCTTTCCTCTACCTTTCTTAGCCCCTTATCTTTCTTCCTGGGCCAGTAAGCATGCAAGGGGGCCTCCAGATCTACCCAGGGGAGATGTGTGAAGTTGGAGTCATGCAGAGTGAAGCCTCAGAAAAGCTCTCTGTACTCATGCAATTCTGTGACTGAAGCCCAAAGGCTCTCAGCCTGAGAAAGCACAAGGTCTTGGCGAGGCTTCCAGGTCAGCTTGGGTCTGGCCTCAGGCCACGGTGACATGTGCAGGGCTGCCTTCCATTTCAGTTTTCCTTTCCCCAACTCATGACACCCTTGACTCTTATGCCCTCAAAACCCAGCTTCACTTAGACTGACAGGACAAAGAAGACAAACAGTGTGACTTCATGCACCACAGACGATGAAGGGGTTATGACAGGTGTGGGTATGGGGGGGGCACTTTTAGGGCCCTTATGTAATACAGCTCAGGCAACTGCTCCCCCCCATTCCTGATGGGCTCCGCCAACCATGACATTCTCCCTCCCATGAGCCCCTGCAAGTCTGGGATGAGGGTGTGAGGCCCAGAGATACCCCAGGCTGGCTGATTCTGCCCTAACTTTCCATCTCTGCCAAATACAGATGACAAAAGACGTCTCCTGGGTTAGAAGAACCTAAGACAGAATCAGACTCGAAGGAACAAAATTTGATTTGGGACACCAGAGGGAGACAGGGTGACTGAAACTCTGGGGAGGAATGTGGATCCAGCGCAAGGAGGTCATATTCACTTCTGCTCGACAGAGCTGGCTAATGCAACAGCAACAATCACTGTTACCACCTTTACTGTTCTACTTCCAAAAGGCAGCATTTTAGAACACCTTTATGGAGAGACACTTCACATAGCATAAAATTTACCCATTTAAACCGCACAACTGAATGGTTTTTAGTATGTGTGCAGAGTTGTGAAAGCATCACGACTAAGGTGAGCACATTTCATTACCCCGGAAAAGAAAGCCTGTGCCCATCACACTCAGTGCCCACGCTGCTCCTCCCCACCTCCCAGCCCTGAGCAAACATTATTCCACATAGCATTCTGCCTCTTTACGTACTTTTCCTACAACAAGGGTGGTAAGATCCTAATAAGATCTCATGACCCATAAACAAATGACCAACAAGCACAAGATGCTCAACATCACTCATCATTAGAGAAATGCAAAAAAAACAATGAGATACCACCTCAAAACCCATTCAGGACGGTTGTTGTCCAAAAAAACAGAAACTAGCAAGTGTTGGCGAGGATGTGGAGAAATCAGAACCCTCGCGCACTGTTGGTAGGGGTGTAACCTGGTGCAGCCACTGTGGAAAAGAGTATGGTGGTCATCCCCCAAAATTAAAAACAGGATTACCATATAATCCAGAAATGTCACTTCTGGGTATATACCCCAAATAATGGAAAGTAGGGTCTTGGAGAGAGACTTGCACACCAATGTTCATATCATTATTATATATGCAGAATTATTCTGCATAGCCACAAGATGAAAGCAGCTCAAGGACCCAACAACTGATGAGTGGAGAAACAAAATGTGGTCTATATGTACAACGGATCTATTCTGCCCGAAAAAGGAAAATCCTGGCTCATGTCACATCACGGAGAAAACTTGAAGATATTGTGCCAAGTGAAAGAAGACGCTCACAAAAAGACAAATATAGTGTATGATTCCACTTACGTGAGGTACCAGGGTAGTAACATTCATAAAGACAGAAAGTAAAATGGTGGTTGCCAGGGGCTGGGGTTGGGGAATGGGGAGTCAGTGTTTAACAGACGCAGAGTTTCAGTGTTCCAAGAAGAGGAGAGTTCTAGAGATGGATGGTGGTGATGGCTGCACAGATTCTCCCTCTGTGATCTCTCTCGCTCTCACTCTCTCTCAAGTAAATACATAAAGTAAAATAAAATAAAATAAAAAACCAAAGGGGGGCACCTGGGTGGCTAGTTGGTTGGGTGACTGCCTTCGGCTCGGGTCATGATCCCGGAGTCCCAGGATCGAGTCCCGCATCGGGCTCCCTGCTCGGCAGGGAGTCTGCTTCTCCCTCTGATCCTCCCCCCCTCATGCTCTCGCTCTCTCTCTCATTCTCTCTCTCTCAAATAAATAAATAAAATCTTTAAAAAAAAAAAAAAAGGGGTTTTCCAGGGGGCCTGGGCAGCTCAGTGAGTTAAGCGTCCAACTCATGATTTTGGCTCAGGTCATGATCTCAGGGTCGTGGAGATCGAGTCCCACGTCAGGCTCTGTGCTCAGTGGGGAGTGGACTTGAGATTCTCTTTCTCCCTCTCCCTCCCCCTACTCGCATGCTCTCTGTTCTCTCTCTCTCTCTCTCTCTCTCTCTCTCTCGCGCGCGCGCTCTCAAATAAATAATCTTTAAAAAAAAAGGGGGGGGCGCCTGGGTGGCTCAGTCGTTAAGCGTCTGCCTTCGGCTCAGGTCATGATCCCGGGGTCCTGGGATTGAGCCCCGCATCGGGCTCCCTGCTCTGCGGGAAGCCTGCTTCTCCCTCTCTCACTCCCCCTGCTTCTGTTCCCTCTCGCTATCTCTGTCAAATAAATAAATAAAATCTTTAAACTGATAAGAACAGATACTACACTTGATCTTAGCCAAAAGGCCGAGAAGCGATATAAATAAAATCTTTAAAAAAAAAAAAAAGCAAAGGGTTTTCTCCCGCTGATAACAGAAGAGGAAGTCAGAGACTCAAAGCACGGGGGGATGTGAGGTCCCACCGCTGGACTGAAGATGGAGGGACACATGGAAAAGACTGAGTGGCCTCGGGGAGCCGAGCCGAGAGCAACCCCCAGCCAGCAGCCAGCGTGGCCTGCCTGGACCCATGACCGGCAGCAATGGGACGTAACGAGCAGGTGCCATGTTGAGCTGCTACGCTGGGACATTTGTTAGGCAGCAATAGAAGACAGATTCAGTCTCCTAATTGGGGCCAGAAAGGGAGCAGAGATGAGTCTCAGTGATTGACTCTGTCTTCTTCACATATCTCCACCTCCTCCAGAAAGCTTACCTGCCCCTGAGAGCCACTGAGGATCTTTGCCTCTGCCTTCCTCTGCCAGTAATTATCTACCACTCCCTTGGCCCTGCGCACGCAGGCCTGCCAGCCCAAATCCCCTGCTCCTCCACAGTCGCCTTGTCTTCTCAAATCTGGTCTGAGTGCATCCAACACAGAAGCCACAACTTGACCTTTTTCATATTCTCCAAAGCTCCCAGTACAGGGCCAAGCACAAATAGATACTCACAAATATTTGGTGCCTAAACCATTTCCTTTCAGCTCCAGTGACCAGCAGGGCCAACGAAGGGATTCAAAACCGAGATGGACACACACTCGGGGGGAGAGCCTTTCCCATTAAACGGGCTTCACCGCCCCCTGGGATTAATAAAGCACCGAGATGGTGACACCCCATCTCAGAAGCCTGACCTTCCATTAACGCTAGCCACTCAGTTTCCCGGCACACATCAGGCTACCATTTCTCTGAAGCTTTTTTTTTTTTCTGTAATGTTTTTCTACAACTGGAATTTGCAAACAAAGGAAGTAAGAAGACAATGACTCGAGCTCCCAAAAAACATACTACCTGTGTTTTGTTCTACAACAGCCCTACCCTGAAGGCCTGCCATGTCCAGGCACCAAGCTGAGACCCCAGAGACAGGGAACTAAGTCACAATAGCCCCTACTCTTGAACTGTGGTCCAAGTGTCCCCTAAATACAGAGGTCATGGCAGAGCCTCTGACACTTTGGAAACCAGGAGATGGCATTTCTTCAGGTGGGACCAGGGGATCAGGTTGACTACAGGCAGGCAGGGGGTGGGGCTCCTTTCTGCATTCTACCCTGCCCCCGAGACTCTGGGGCGGCCTTCTGTGCCCCACCCTGGGCTCCAATAACATGCATATGATGTCACTGTCTAGATGTGCAACAGTCTTGGCAAGTTTCATCCAGAGCCCTCAAGCACGGATTAAAAAGTAAATCCATAGCGTTTGGACAGACCTTTACAGTTTACAAGGCGCTGTCACATTCACGGTCTCGGCTGATCCACCCAGGAGCCCTAGGAGGTGGGAGGAGTACGTTATTACCTCCCGTTTACACATGAGGATACGAAGGCATAGAGAGCTGAAGTGACTTACCCAGAGTTACCTGATTTGGAAGCCAAAAAACCACATCCTTCGACGTTGGATCTAGTCTTTGGGCCTACACGAGAACTTGGCGGAGACGGGCTAGGCTCCTCCCAGCTGGCCTTAGCAGCTGGTGACTTGAGAGTTTCTTCACAGAAAAAATGAAGGAGAGGTAGGGAATCAGGAATAAGAGGAAAACACAATGATGCCTCTTATTCTAGTAACACTTTATACTTTCCAAAGAACTCACATATTTCTTATCTCATTTGGTTCACAGAACAATCCCAGACGGTCCATAAGGCAAGTATATCGTCACCAAAAATGGAATCAGAACTAGTCCCCAACTCTTCTGATTCCAAGACTCTTTCCATAAGCTAAGGGAGGGTATTCTTGCCACTTACACCCTCCTCTTGTCCCTTTGGTCCTGAAAGGTCAAGACCAAGAGACCACAGGATACCCTTCTCTTGTGTGGCCACACAAGTCCAGCTTACAGTGATCTTGCATTTCACCGTGTGTCCCCTGCCAGAAACTGGCCCCAGAAAGCAGCCATTTCCCCCTTCTGGTTTTAGGATTGCTTTTAAAGAACTGATTTTATATATATATATATTTTTTTTTTTTTTTTAATTTGACAGAGAGAGACACAGCGAGAGAGGGAACACAAGCAGGGGGAGTGGGAGAGGGAGAAGTAGGCTCCCCGCCGAGCAGGGACCTTGATGTGGGACCTGATCCCAGGACTCTGGGATCATGACCCGAGCCGAAGGCAGTCGCTTAACCGACTGAGCCACCCAGGCGCCCAAGAACTGATTTTATAAAACGCGTACACCGGGGAGAATGGAATCTGCTAAACTCTTGCTCATCACAAATACACAACAAGATGGAAGTTATCAGGAAAGGGCTGTGGAAGATCAGCACCATGCTGGCTAGTGGAAAGGAAGAGTCTTCACGAAAAAAGAGGCATTGAAGTTGGGCCTTGAAGGATGAATGGAGAATCTTGACAAGTAGGAAGATGCAGACTGAGGAAATAGCATGAACAGCCCCTTGCAAGGGCAGCAGCAAGTCCACCTTGGCCCCCCACCTCAGACTGAGGCTGGCTGGGATCCAGCTTAGACCACCAGCTAGCTCTGGGCTGGTTCCTGCCCCGGCACCATCTGCTCCGTCCTTCCTCAGGCTCTGTGGACTTGCAGCACGTCCCACCAAACCTTAACCACCCTCTTAACTACTCACCTTTTCTGCTCTCTGGCTGTTACCCCCATGCGTCTTGCCTTCCCAACTAGACTAAAATATGATTCCTTGAGCACAGAGCAGGGGGTGTCTCTATCCTATCCGAGCCAGCATGAGGTGGGAACAGAGTAGGTCCAACAACCTGTTTGTTGACTGGCTGCCAAAATCTATCGGCCCAAGAATCATGGGATGACACTTGTACAAACAAGTAGAGCAAGAAGGGGCAGTGCTTGTAACCCTAGCCTGGGATGACAGGGACGGGATTAGGAGAAGACACCCACTTCTGGTTTTAAGATTATAGAACTGATCTAAATTTAAATCAAGGGGCTCAGATGTGTTGGGTCACTCTGTGGGACTGCCCTGTAGTTCACCTTTGGTTCTCTCCAAGACCAACATCCCAGGGTCCCTTTAATCCGTTTTTCTAGTCCCTGCTTGTCAACATCTTCCAATGAGACATAGTGTCTCATTCCTCCTCTTGGAAAGAGTAATGGAAGTGGCGCAGTGGACATTTCCAATCTGGGGACTCGAGGATGATGCCAGAGGAGAGAGGGGAGTCAGGGCCAGGGTGGGAGTGGGGAGGACCCTGGGACACAGTACAGCTTCCTACCAGCTGGCCTCCAAGGTGCTGAGGTCTCCCCTCAAGTGCTGGGTGGACACAACTGACAACCAGGGAGACTGAATAGGGTCAAAACCCAAATGGGTCAGAGCACCCCCAGAATGGAGCACAAGTAAGCAATCAAGGTAATCAACTAGGAGCCGGGGAGGGGGGCAGGGGAAGAACCAAATGCCCAAGTGAGTTCGGAGGCAGAGAACTTCCGTTTTAGGGACTTCCTGATCCAACGCTCTTCTCTAAGCCCACAGGTGAGGTCCTCAAACATTCTTTCCTGTGGTAGTCTAACCCTGTTCTACCCAATGTCTCTCTGCATCTTTGACCTTCCAATCCATCCTCCATATTGCTGCCACAGCGATCTTTCTACAACACAGATTAGTTAGTTCAGTGTCTGCCCTCCACCTTCAGAAGGTCCAATGTCCGCGTGACCCACGAAGGCCCTTCGCTGCAAGACCCAGACAGGCCTTCGAGTCTAATCTCCTCTCTGCATCCCCCTGACTTCATCCCCACCTGGCCCTGCCCCCGGTGATATACTGCACAACACTCCCCAAAGATGCAAGTTTCCCCATGGTTGGCAGGGAGGATCCCAATTTCAAGGCCCAGCTCAAATGCCTCCAGCGCTGGCTCATCCCCCCAGCAAACACGAGTCAGTTTCTCTTCCATGCTCCCCAAACACCTCCCTACAGCCTTTATCACCCTGACTCGAGCTGATTTCATAGAGACTGAGAAACCACCAGGGGTAGGGATAGGTTTTGCCTTCTTATGGTCGCCTTGTCTTTATTTCACTCAGCAGGAGTAGGTGGTCAAAAACATGTTTCCTGAAAGAACAAACCCCTTTCCTTCAGAGCTGCACAGTGAGCTCCTGGCGGGGCCTGGTTACTACCGAGGTTGTCTGATGCCCAGATCAAGGCACTGTTTTCTCAGCTGCTGCTTCTACCTGTTCCTGTGCCCCTGCAACTGGATGACTCCCCACTCATCTGGACCTTGAGATGCCGGGACAGTGACAGGCATTTGCATGAGCAGGACCCCAAGCTGCTAACTGCAAAGAGAGCCTTGTATGCCTCTCCTAGGGAAGAGATCTGATTCCCAAGTGCTCCAAACCCAGCTGTAGGCGGCGACAGAGCAGGTGAGTCATGCCAGCCCACACCCGTGGGCTCTCTGCTGCAGGGCCCCAGCGTCTGTCTGTCTTGGGTCACATGGGATATGGGTGCTCTGAGTCGACTCAAGTCCCAGGGAGGGGGTGCTGCTGTTCCAGCCAAGGACTCCCCCACCCTTGGTGGTGAAAGCAGGCATGATGGCCTTTATCTATGACAGCAAACATAAAGGGACTCAGGGAGCACAGGGGATGGCCTTAGAGAAGCTGCAGCCCATGATAAAGGTCAAGGGACACAGCTAACCACTCTTGAGATCCCATCTGGACAGACAGATGTGTAGGGCCATCCACCTGCCCAGCCTGTTATCCACTGCCTGCCCTCATCAGCATCTCTTCATTTCCCCAAATTCAAAGCTCCTCAAGAAAAACACAAGCTGTCCTCCACCGCCCATCCTCCAGACTCAACCCAGGCATTTATCTTGCAGATGAATCTTGTTTTAAGCAAAGTCAGCATGTAAAGTCGAGGGATAAATCATTTTACAAACCCCTTTCGCCACAAAGAGCTCCCTTGACACCTTCCCCCCCCCCCCCCCGGTGGCTTACTAAGCTGTAAGGTCCTCTGTGAGAAGTTGGAGAAATGAACACTGTTGCAGGATAGACCCTGCCCTCAACAAAGTAAATAAGTTGCACACCTGAACTACTGTAAATACAGGAAATAATGCGCTCAATCCTTTAGGAGAGGCTCACAAGGTGAGTCTGGGAATCTGGAAGTGAATGAGTTTGGAGGGACATCATCAGGGAGGTGGCACATGAGTTGGGCTTTAGAGAATGGGTTGCATGTTGCCGTTCAGAAACAGGTCAACTGGCCTACCATGTGGAGGAGATGTCATCAGCAAAGGACTGAAGGAGGACCCACAGAATGTGGATGGAATCAAACGTTAGGCAGATCCATACGGAAACCCACCAGGGCGGGCTGAAACAGCACATTCTACATGCCCAAGTCCAGGGACACAGGCCACAGCACAAGGAAAAGTCTCCGAAGAGCAAGGGTCAACACGAACCCAAATAGTGCAGCAGCAGGCTTTATTCTGGGTGAGAAGTGTACCAGGATGGCCTTGGAATTAGACCAGAGGTCAAATGGCAGCTCTACCCTAAACAGCTGGGTTTGGTTACCCACCCAAAGTCTTGGTTTTCCATTTGCAAGGCCCCTCCCTAGCACTCCCTACCTAGTGTCTCACTAAGAAATGAAATGGGATGATGGAGGGCGCCTGGGTGGCTCAGATGGTTAAGCGTCTGCCTTCGGCTCAGGTCATGATCCCAGGGTCCTGGGATCGAGTCCCACATCGGGCTCCCGGCTCAGCGGGGAGCCTGCTTCTCCCTCTAACCCTCTCCCCTCTCATGCTGTTTCTCTCTCGCTCGCTCTCTAAAAAATAAATAAATAAAATCTTTTTTCTTTTTAAAGATTTTATTTATTTATTTGAGAGAGAGAGAATGAGAGACAGAGAGCATGAGAGGGAGGAGGGTCAGAGGGAGAAGCAGACTCCCTGCCGAGCAGGGAGCCCGATGCGGGACTCGATCCCAGGACTCGAGGATCATGACCTGAGCCGAAGGCAGTCGCTTAACCAACTGAGCCACCCAGGCGCCCCAATAAATAAAATCTTTAAAAAAAAAAAAATGGGATGATGGAGAGCACCCATGGGGCGTAGTGGCAGGCACACAGCAGGTGATCAATCTATGTTAGCTTCCTCCTCCATGCTTGAGGAGCTGGGACAATGAGCGAGCAACAAGTGCAAGACTGGGTGGGGCTCTCTAGGAAGAAAGAGGCCAAGAAAAGGGGACTGTAAAGACAGGAGATGGTGCAGAAAGAGGGACCACAGAGAAAGGAAACAATGTCTTTACGCTGAGCTTTCTCCTCCACAGCAGGCCATTTTAGGGATGCTGGTAAAAGTCCCCACCCCACTGGTAGCTAGTTTATCCCTGAAGAATGCCGTGTTCCAAGAGCAGCACCAGCGATGCAGTTAGCAGGACTGAGCTTGTGGGTGGAGCGATGGGTAAGAGCTGAGGCAGCACCCTGGGCCTCTGCCCAGGTTGTGGGGGCACCAGAAATCAGGACTGGATCAAGATGGCTTCAGAGAGAGAAAATTGCTTACTTCCAAAAGCTTCCACTAGGAAAGCCCAGAAGTCCAAGGTTTTTTTCAGATCTAGATACCTGCTCTTTTAACCTGAATACCTGGCTCACTACAAGCTAGCAATAGAGATACCAACAGGCACGGGACCCACCTTTGCAGAGAGCCTCCGGTCCCATGGAGAGCAGGCACACTAAGGATCTTCAGGGAGATGCACCATCTAATCCTATGTGTGTTTTCTCCTCATTCATTCATTCATCCATCCATTGCACAAACGTCCACAGAGGAAGTACCATACACAAGATACGGTCCCGGAGAGGCAGGTGGCAGCTTAGCTGTTTACATCTCCATTCCTCAAGTTGTTTCACTAGTCAGTTTCCTTATCTGTCAGATGGAGAAAACGGGGTTTAGAGAAAATGCAACGGGATAATGGACACACCTCACACAGAGTAAGTACTCAAGACCTGTAAACTCTTAATAAACCAGTAGAAGTCAGGTTGCAGGTTATGCTGGATATCTTTCATTTGCTCCTCCAGGTCCTTTTTGCATCCTCTCCACCTGTACTGTGCCCTAGAATTTATCTGCATGGGCTAATCAACACTCCCTTGACCTCTGACTTCCCACTGGGTTTGGTCCATGGAGAGCCTTGACAAATCAGTGGGGGTTTTATTCCCCCAACTGCCTTCCTGAGCCCCTTGACCTGAAGTCCCAACTCTAGCAAGATGACCCTCCACATGGACTCTCTGCCTCCAGGAGTTTAAGATCCCACTGTTACTAGCTCCAGAACATTTCACTGTCCAGAGTTGTTTCCCACACCCTGCTTCAAATTACGCATTCGAAATGTGCCATCTGTTTTGTGCTGGCCCCTAACATACATGGTACAGGAGAGTGAGAACAGGCCTGGGAATCAGGAGACCTGTGTCCCATCTTTGCCACCAGCTGATTCTGTGACCCTGAATGCTCTTTGTTTTACTAGGTGTCCAGCTTCTTCATCTGTAAAAAGAACAGATGGGACCACATGGCTCTCTGGAGCTACAACTCCCTACCACTACTGGCTGCTCTGACGTTAAACCCAGAAAAGGGATGCACATAAAGGAATAAGGCTTCCTAGTGCAGAGGGCAGGTTAGCCAGCTAAGCCCCACCCCAACTCATTCTTGCCCAGGGGGCACCTCACTCCTTTCCAAGGACTTCCCTTTTCCTCCCAGATTCCGTGGGGACCAGGTGCCCAAATGATCTCCACTCCAAAGCAACAGACAAGAAAACCCAGGAAATTACAAGTAACCAACTGGCCAACCCTGATGTAGCCACAGGGGCCCCTTCCCAGGTTCTGGTATGCCCAGGGGGCCAAGCAGAGAAGCAAGTACACACTGCCCGTGAGCATTCTTCACAGGGCTGCGGAGGGAAATGGCCTCTCAGAAATGGTATCTAGGGCAGAGGGAGCCACCCAAACCAGCATCCGGTCAGAAAACCCTGAACTGAGATCCCTGTCACTGGACACGTTTCAAATAGAGGCTAAGGACCATTTGAAGGGATAGTAGAGAATCTCTGGAGTCCGTTTTGGCTTCTAAAAGTGACTCAGGGAACCCCAAGATCCATGAGAAAGACATTCCAATGGGAATATCACCCTCCCGGGCGTCGCCCCCCTCCCAACCCCACCCCCACCAAATCTGGAGTTTCACCTGCCCCAATCCACCCTCACCCAGACAGAGGTAGTGCAAAGTGCCAAGGGAGGACTGGGTTTCTAATCCTCAAGGACAGGAGGAAAGGGCAGTTTGGATACCAAATGCTCTGAGTTTCTGGCGGGGTAAGGGAGGTGAGACAATCTTTTCAAATCTCAGTCCCCGGGCTGGCCGCAGGTGCAAACCGCAACCTGGTAACTGCCAACACCAATCTCTCTGACGTTCTTCACGTCCCCCAAAGGCCTCCGGAAACCGGCGGTCTCTCCCCGTAACTCTGAGCAACTTCAAAGCCCTTCCCGGTGCCAAATCAAAACTTTCGAGACACTCAGGGCTTCCAGCGGCCGAACAGCGCACGGGACGGCTGCGGCCCAAGGGGGGCACAGCGGGCGAAGCCCGGAGACCGGGCGCGGAGGGGACCTCTGCGCTGAGTCACCGCGCACACCGCCTCGCCGAGCCCCTGTTCCCAGGAAGCGCCGCCGTGCGCCTGCGCATGCGCGAGCCTCGGCGCGTGACTCGGGAGCGCGCAGCTCTGGAGGGGGTGGGGCCGGGCCCCGAGTGCAGGCGCATGCGCGGGGCGGGCTCCCGCGGGCAGGGCTTGGCGGGGAGTGGGTTCCTCTTCTCCCCTCGGCGGTGTGTCCGCAGGTTTGCTGTAACTAACTTCCCTCTGGGAAGCCGTTTGTGCTGAGGAGCCGGCTTGCGGGACGAGGCCAAGCTCGGCCAGGGGCCAGGTTACCCCACCCTCTCGTCCCCTGTCCAGACCGCCCTGTTCGGGGCCTCAGTTTCCTTTCGAACGCGAGGGGATGCAGCGGGGAAGGCGGACCCCGCCGCCGTGAGGACGCGGGCCCGGAAGCCCGTCCCGCTGGATGATCTGCACCCCCAGCCGGGGCCAAGAGCAGTGGGGTCCAGGGCCCGAGAGGGGCTCCTAAGGAGGACCAGACTGCTGAGGTGGGCTTCCTCCACCGCCTCCTTACAGGGCGCCCACACTGGTCCCCCCCTCGTAGCGGTGAGGCAGCATCTGGGGAGGACAGGGACCCGATGCCCCCCAAGCAGCAGCCCGTGGACCACGTAGGCCGGGTTGCCAAGAGAGGCTCCTTGATGCCAGGCTCTGGTTTCTCTGTGAGTCCCGGTGCTGCTGCCCGCCGGACCTTCCCTGCTTTTTCATGGTCCCCCTCTGTCCAGAAACTTGCAGTGGCCTCAAGCCCAGACTCCTTGAGCTTCCATTTAAGGGCCAGGTTTCCCTAACCCATCTCATCTCAGCTTGACTCCTCACTGGCCATACACAGATGTCTTCCTTTCTGAGTTCGGGTCCTTGGTCTTTCCCCAGGATCCGTCCCCCTGGTCCCTGCCCTTCCAAACCCGCCCGTCCTTTAGAGTGGAGCTAGAATTCCACTCCCTTTCTAAGCTTGGAACCCCCAGGGTGTCCCAGTATTCCCAGGAGAGTCCTGATGTTATTAGGTAAAGGGATTCTCCTCCCCAAAGGTAATCTGTTAAATGTTTAAATAGTCTGTGTGCATGGGTAGAACTTTTCAAATAATTACATTTACAAGTGAGAAAGAAAATCATTTGCCCGACCATGTGTCTTGTATTATGATTGGGACATGTGGCCTTGTCATTCCCCAGGATCTGCCTGGTCACTCCAGTTCCATGCCTTGTGTCCCTAACTGGATGGTTAGCCCCCCCGGGACAGATATTATGCCTGAACAAACGTGTAAATTCCAAATCTTTTGACGTTTTGGTGGGAAAAAATTTCAGAAATTTGGAGAATATGGAAATATAACCAACAAATAATTTTGCACTCATCACAAATACAAATCACTCTTTTTCATGTGTCAGAAAAATGTAGTGTCCCAATTGCTCTAGGCTCCAGGTTAACACAAATCAGTGTGATTGAATGTAGTAGAAGGGATAGTGGGATGGGTAGAAAATTGGCCCTTTAGTTTGGTTTGTCATGTTTTATTTAGCTGGGTAAACTTGGACTTAACTTCTCTGGAGACGCAGCTTCCCCACGCTGGATTTGGATTTAAGGATAATAAATATGCCTGCCCCATCTAATTTATAATATGATCAGAGTGAAGATCAAATGTGAAATGGAGTTAAGGATTTGGGTTTATTTATTTTTTCTTTTTTGTTGTTGTTGTTCAGGAAATAATCCTTAATACATTTTCTTTTAAGATGGTTTAGGGGTGCCTGGGTGGCTCAGTGGGTTATGTCTGACTTTGGCTCAGGTCATGATCTCAGGGTTCTGGGATTGAGCCCCGCACCAGGCTCCCTGCTCAGTGGGGAGTCTGCTTCTCCCTCTGCCTCTCACTCATTCTCTCAAATAAATAAATAAAATCTTAAAAAAAATAAAAAATATATTTTGGTTTCTTTTTTTTAAAAGATTTTATTTATTTGACAGAGAGAAAGTGCACAAGCAGGGGGAGTGGCAGAGGGAGAGGGAGAAGCGGACTCCCCACTGAGCAGGGAGCCCAACACGGGGCTCTATCCCAGGACCCAGAGATCATGACCTGAGCAGAAGGCAGATGCTTAACTGACTGAGCCATTCAGACACCCCTAAGATTTTATTTTTTTAAGTAATCTCTACACCCAACATGGGGCTTGAACTTAAAACCCTGAGATCAAGAGTTGCATGCTCTACGGATTGAACCAGCCAGATGCCCCGCCTTAACAAATTTTCTAATGCAGGCACCTGGGTGGTTCAGTTGCTTAAGCATCTGCCTTTGGCTCAGGTCATGATCCCAGGGTCCTGGGATGGAGCTCCGCTTAGCTTCGGGCTCCCTGCTCAGCGGGGAGTCTGCTTCTCCCTCTACCCCTCCCCCCTGCTCGTGATCTCTCAAGCTCTCTCTCCCTCAAATAAATAAAATCTTTTAAATAAATACATTTTCAAATGCAAATTACGTGTGTTTTAAAATTTCGTTACCATCAAGGTTCAAGGTGCTGACGGACCATTAAAAAAATCAGGCAATTCTGCATTTTTGTCAGTTTCTGAAGAGGAGGGAAAGGCCCTGGGATCGGAAAGACCAGTGTCACCAAATGTGACCCTGGGCAAGTAACCTCGCCTGCCGTAGCGTGAGTCAGGCTTCAGATGGAATTCTGGCCCTCCCACCTCCACATGCTGCCTCCCCACCGCTCTGACCATCAGTCTCCTTATCAGTAAAATATGAATAATAATAACATGCATGGAATGCTTGCTGTGGGCTGCGTACTACTTCTAGCACATTGCTTGTTTTAAGTGATCTCATCCTCACCTCAGCCCCGCAGAGAGAGGGGCTCTTCGGATCTCCATTTCATGGCTGAGGATTCTGAAGCACACAACTGTGTCATTTGCCTGGAGCTGCCCAGCCAGTAAGTGCTGGAGCCCAGGACGAAGCCCAAGCAATCCGACTCCGGGGTCTCTGGTCTTTTCCGTGTGCGACAGCTCCCTACCTGTGGGGCAATGTGAGCATTACACAAAATAATACACATAAAGCACCTATCATGTGGCCTGGCATGTGGCTGTTAGAATTACCTCATCATATCAAATATAACTGTGGGAATGTCTATTGGTCTCTAGCCCAGTTCCTGGCAAAAGGGGGACCCTAGAAGTTGGTTTTCTTCCCCCAGTGAAATGATGCGGAAACAGAGAACATGCTCCACAATGCAGGCACTCACAGAAAATGCTCATTTATGCATGTTATTTTTTTAACCTTTGGTACAGGGAATAATACCTCAGAACCTGTGGGATACACCTTTGCTACAGGCAAATTCGTGTCTCTACTCTCATTTTCTTGTTTTTCTTATGCTTTTTTATTGCCATCAAGGTTTCCCTAGACTGGGAAAAGCTTGAGCCAAATGTCACAGACAGTAGAATTGGCACGAAATGTTGCCAGTGCTTGTGAGTTTTTGAAGGCTCCGACTTCCCCTCAGTTTGCTGAGGGGTTGGGTTGGGGGGGGGCCTACGACTGCAAAGCCAGGGCCCCAGAGGTGTCCTCCTATGGCTGGGTCTTCCTGGGTCTCCCCCCTGGGTAGGGCATCTGGCTCTCCCCATGCACATACCTGCCTATGCCCAATGCTCCCATAATCTGTCATCCACATGTCATTCATACAATTACTTCTTCACAGCCACACCCACACATACCTTCCCCCCCCCCAAGGACCCCCCACACACAACACACAGTACACAGACACCTTCTTTACTCCCCCCCAACCCACTTACTCTTTCATTCATTCTGATGGCACGGAGGTAGAGTCCTCCGTGCTGGTCACCGTGCTACATACTCAGAGATCTTTTGGCCACAAACACTCACATATACACTGGTTTCCGCACACATTCCAATTTTCCATGCAGGCATTTGCACGCCCCTTGTACATATAACCACAGGTAACCCCCACATATTCACATACATACACACCCCTGTGAAGACACTCGTTCCGTTCAGGCCCCTTAGATCACCTGGCTAGGTTTAGAATGGTCTTTGATTTTGCTTTCTCCATGGCATCTGGCTGTCCTCATGGCAGACAATGTAAAGGTGTCAGTAGGGTAAAAGGCTTGTGAAATAGCACAATTTTGAACATGCTGGCAGGTTCTGGTGTGTGATGTTTATCTTCAAAACAGACCTCACCTACCTTGTTTTCCAGGAAAACGCTCCGTATTTCTCCCAGTCATAGGAAAACACTGGTTGCTGTCATGGGCAGGAGAGCTGACCTGGGGGAGGGCAGCAGTAGTGTGAGCTGGGTCAGGCTACTACGTTGCTGACTGTGGACTGTGGACCCCCGAATCAGGAGGAGGGCAAGGGAGAGGGAGGCAATGAGCCACACTGCCCTACTCATCCCACCCTGAGATCAGCCTCTCCTGACTTAGGAAACCCAGAGCAGGTGGCCACCAATTCCGCATCCTCCCTGTGCTGACCCCCTCACGATGGCATGTTGTTCACTCTCACACCCCCGTATATTTCCAACCTCCCACCGACTCCCCAGGGCCCAGGTCCTTCCTTTGCAAACACGCTCTGAATCAGTGTGAAGTCCTCCATTTCAAAGTAAAGGAGCTCTGCTCAGGGAGTCAAGGACAGGGTAAGGATTCATTAAAAACAAGTACAAGGAGGAAGCCCGGGGTCCTTCTGTGGAGAGCGCCACTTTCAACGGAAGCCAAGGGGAGGCACCGTCCTTACATTCAGGACAGACCCTCCAGCTCCCTCCCCAGAATCTTCAGCTACCAAGTGGGCAGTGGCGTAGTTGAGGACATGGACATAGCGGTGTCTGCCTCTCTGAGAGTCTTGGGGACAGAAGCTTCCATAGTTCCTATGAACGGGCTAGTGCCATAGACACCAGGGAGAATGACAGCCAGGGGCTGAGGAGAGAGCATGTCTTCGTTTCCCATCCTACAATGGGAAGCCTGGGTTTCAAGGTCATCTTTGACACTGGGGGGCTGGAAGCAGGAAGGGTCTAGCGAAGAAGGCACGGGGGTGTCTAAAACACAAGTGGGCAATTCGTGTATTGTCAATCTATCCCTAAGAAACTTAGAAAGTAGCACTCGGGGTTGGGAAGAGACGGGAGGGATGAACAGGTGGAGTGCAGAGGATTTTTAGGGCAGTGGAAATACCCGTATATTCTATAAGGATGGACACATCATGATACATTTGTCGAAACACGCAGAATGCACACCACCAGGAACAAACCCTAACATATGGTCAGAGTCACTCTGGGTGACTCTGGCATGTCCACGTCGGCTCATCAGTTGGAACACGTGTTCCACTCCACCGGGGATGTTGCGAGTGGGGGAGGCTGTGCATCATGGTGGCAGGGGGTGTGTGGGAAACCTCTACCTCCCTCTCTGTTTTGCTGTGGACCTGAAACTGCTTGAAAAACAAGTCTTGGGATGCCTGGGTGGCTCAGTCGGTTAAGCGTCTGCCTTCAGCTCAGGTCATGATCCCAGAGTCCTGGGATCTAGTCCCGCATCGGGCTCCCTGCTCTGTGGGGAGCCTGCTTCTCCCTCTGCCTCTGCCTCTCTCTCTATCTCTCATGAATAAATAAAGAAAGAAAGAAAAAAAAAAGAAAAACAAGTCTTAATAAAAATCAGTCTACTACTAGATAAAAGGAAGAGGAAGGGATTAGGCTGGCCGGAGACCATGAGAAAGCACGCAGTGTCACAGAGAAATTGAACTTTATTGAGATTTCCTCCCTGATGAAATCAGAACGGCAAGAACACTGGAAACTTTCCACTTTGGAGAGAAATAGCAACTGTTCAGGCACAAATACTTACAGATAACTCCTCTTGGGGGGAATCTCTGGATCCTAAATTTACCCCCAGGTCCCAATCTCCCTCCTCCCCAAAGAGTCAGAATTCTGCTTGAAATCCACATCCACAGAGCGGGGGCCCAAACAGCACTGAAAGCCTAGGCAGACCCGCTGACCAGCCTACGGGCCATTTAGAGAAAAGGCAGGTTGAGAGAGCAGATGGAACAAGAAAGGGAGAAAAGATCACAATGATAATGTCGGCCCCAGCCCCACGAAAACAAAGATCCTGTATGAATGTACGGGCCTCCTTGCACTCGCTGCCCCCAAAGCGACGGGGGCATTGGCTGCTATAACAGTTCTGTACTTTGTACGGCCCCACTGCACAGAGAAAACCTGATATGCTCGAGGACATTGGGAACATTAAGGAGCAAGGTGAGAGGGGATGTGATGGGGAGGTGAGGCAAGGGCTGGCTTTTAATGAGAAGAAAAGCAGCTCATCAGGCCCTGGTCACCAGGCTCCTTGGATGACCCAGCAGGCCCCTGGTGCTCTGCTTGACTCTGTCCTTAGAAACAATATCCTGGAGGCTTTGGGGCCTCTGGATTTCTTGTGGGAGGTTCCAGGTCCTGCTGCAGCATGCACCCGAGTGCTAATCATTCTGGGAAGCAGGAATTCCAAATTCTCCACGGGGACCTAATCTGATTGATCAGCAATTTGCTTCCATGACCTCGTCCTCAGAGTGCCTCCCATCTGCCTTCATCTACGCTTTCCTTCTGGTCCAAGGTGACTCCCTGGTGCTGGTGGGTCCTGACCCAGGCCTCATGGTGAAGCCCCCCAGATGGCTCGCTCCCAAGTGAGGCTGGCTCACGAGGCCGCAGGTGCCGCTCCGGGCAGCCCTGGCCCAGGTCTCCTGGATTTGCACGAACTGTTCAACCCACCTACTTTTCGTCAAAAGGCTCCTTCCCTCCATCCCCCACTGCCCTCCAGGGTTGCCCAGCAGCCAGGCAGGCCCCTCACAGAGCATCCTTTCTCCGTGCCCGCTGGCCTCTGCTGTCTCCCTCAGCTCTCTTGGACAAGGCAGTACACGCATATTCACACCCGTCCGTATTTGAAGGCCCTGGCTGCCCTGTGGTATGTTTGGTGCGAATCAGTGTCAAGTTCAGGTGGAAAACCGAATGTGAAGCCTTGGTTGCCACCCACACCGAGTGGCTGGCACTGGTTCTGACTCGTGGGAAATCACTCTGAGTTTTGAGTATTGGCACATCAGCGAATGGAGAAGAAAGGGGAAGCCATGGCATGAAAACCAGGAGGGTACGACCCTTCCGCAGAGCGTCTCTGCAGAGAAGGTTTGGAAACCGCCTCCTCCTCATCTGGGGGAGATGGGCTGCCCAGAGAATACCCTCATGAAAAGGAGCAAGGTTTCCATCATCCCCTCTGAAACCCAACGCCTTTGGGGTCTGAGTTTTCCAAGACATGCAATAGACAAAGACACACTGCAAACCAATTAACCCTCTGAGCCCTTCTGGTAGTTTCACTGAAGTCACTTCCAAGAAGTCAATTACCTGAATGCATGGAACACTCAGCCTCCTCTTGGGGCCGAGAAAGGGACCGAGCTTCCCAGCCGGCTTAGAAGACTACATCGGAGAAATGGCAGGGGGGAGGCAGCTCTGTCTCCTAGTCTGGGGGACTCCTGTTCTCTCTTAGCGTTCTGGTATCCTAAACCGTTCCCCTGCCCCGAGAGGAAGCAGGGAGGAGGGCCTGGGGGTAGGCTCGAAACCCAGGTGGATTCTGACCCAAGAGACTGTCCCCTGTTGAAGCCAACCCAAGCGAGGAGCAGGCGAGGGCTGGAGGACCAGCAGGAGACTGCTGGGGGGAAGCCACGAAGGACGTGAGCAGCCCTACAGAAGTCAAGTCTTCCCTATTTTCCCAGCTTAGAGGGCGAAAAAGGAATTTCAGCTGCTTTCAGCTGGATGCTCATCACCTCAGTATAAGTTCAGTATACACTAGAATTTAGCTGCTCTCTGTCCCTTTGCGATAGGACCCAGGAAAAGCAGGCAGGGCCTGACCTGCCTCAGTCAGGCCCCCCACTGAAGCAACAAGACGGGCACACTATAATTCACAGTTTCCTCTGGCCTCCCTTGACCCGCACCCTCCCCCACCACTGGCCTCAATTAACTCCCAAATCTCCGGCGTGTAAAAATTCTTGCCAGTGTGGCTCAAAGGGTTAATAAACCAGGACTTCTCAGAGAGGACACAAGCTCATCCACCAACAGGAACCCCAGAACAGCGACACAACGACCTAGTGTTTCTTATAGCGATTCTTTGGGGTTTCGCCACACCCTGTTTTGTCACAGTTGAGAGCACCTGGATTCTTCCCTAGCCCAAGGCTTCCCAGGAGGCTGGGGAGCTCCTGCGTGATGGCCCGCTCAATCTTCTCCAGGAAGCAGCCCCCCATATAGGAGCACTGCTGAGACAGCAGCTTGAAACTGGAGATGGGGTTGATGCCAAAGAAGTCCTTGTAGGCCTCGCGGTTGGGAAGGTCAAACTTGCTGACGTTGGTCTTTGCCAGGATGGTCTTGAAGATGTAGAATTTGTCGGGGTCTTCCACAATGTCCTTAAAGACCAGCTCTCCATCACTGAAAAAGGTCATTTTGTCCTTATAAGTCTGCAGATAGCGGTCGACCAGGAGGGCGTGAATGCGGACCCGGATGGCATGCTGGCGGATGAAGGCGATCTTGTTCTCCAACCTGTTCTCGATCACCTGGTTCAGGTCTTCCAGGAGAGAGATCTCTTCCTTGAGAAACAGGTCCCAGTGTGTATCGGGCCTGTAGTCTTGTGGCCAGAAGGAGCTGACGTAAACCCTCGGGGGCTCTGTGACATTGATGAGCGGGGCCAAGCTCCAGAAGAGGGCCCCATAGACCCGCATGAGCATCTGCGTTGCCAGGTTGTCGGCCTTGTTCAGGATGATCCTTATCTGGGACTCGCGTCCCTTCAGCTGGCGGAAGAGCATCTCCAGCTCCAGACCCACGTCCAACTTGGTTGGGTCAAAGACGACAAAGATGAGGTCCGCTCTGTCGATGAACCACTGGCACACATCATTGAAGGGGTAACCTTGGGGGGGGGGGAGCAAGAAGTCAAGCTGAGCAGGCTCACCCTAAGCCCCTCGTGCCCCCTTCCAGAACCAAACCATTGCCTGGGTTGAAGGGAATAAAGGCAGTAGGGATTTTCTGGGCTTCCAAAGACTAAAAGAATTAATTGCGTATCTCCTGCGCCTTGTCAGCCTTCAGCCAAGAACAGCCTGATCCTTGTTTTAATCTATGGAACCCAAGGCTCCAGGAAAGTAAAATACTTTTTCAAAATGGAGATCTTTCTACTGTCTAAAAAGATATGGGACAGTGGCAAAGACATTGAAGGGCTGAAGTCAGGGAATTAGAAGAATATGAAAGAGAGGATATGCTATTTAGGGGGAAGCAATGTGGAGCTGGCCCAAGACCCAGACTGGAATTTGGGTTCTGCCACTGGCCAGCCCAGTTCCAAGCTGTACCATCTTAGCTACAAAATGACAAGAAAAACAATAATGCCTAGGTTGATATAAAGATTAGATGTTGCTATAAGGAAAGCACGTAATTAAATTGCCTCTCACACAGTAGGTGCTCAACATATTTTAATTCCTTCCACTTATTTCCAAAATGAGGAGACTAGGAATACCTGTCTTGAAAATTTTCTACAACAATCAACCAGTAATGCATACAATTATCTGATGCATAATAGAAGAATAAAGGTTAATTTACTATTATAATTATTAGTGACAATATTATTACTAGTAGTAAAATAGTAAGGAAACCAAAATGAGAGTTATAACCATAAAGTGAGATCCACCATCTGGGCCTGTAGTCCTACAAATGCCCTGTGATGACTCATCTCTGCAGACAGCCCTGTGTCATGGTGATACTCACTGGCCTCTGTCATAACCACGTGCCTGCTGGGCCCAAAGTGGCACTCCTCTCCCACTAGAAGAGAATGCTGGGAAGTCTAATACAGGCTCCTGGTCAAGCAGGCCTGGTCAAGCAGACACTGGACCAGGAAGAGTTCGAGGTCAGGTTCAAACCAGAACCCAAGTTAACCAGAGGTCAAGTACACATGGACAGGGATCCAATTCATCTTGGACAATGCTGGCCACCTTTCCTCTCCCCAGTCTGCTTACCACCCCCTGTCGAATGGTCTTCTAAGACACAGCTCAAGCTGTTCAGATACAACCGCTCAACTACCTCTTTCTTGCTGCTTGCGGTTCTCAATGATGCCTGGTGTATCCACGAAAGTGACTCGCTCCAGAAGTTTGTGGGGAACCTCGATGCCAATCAGCTTCTCTAGGAAATTCTGGCCAAATTTCTCAAGGGGTGAGAAGGACCGGGCGCTGTCGGCAGCCATGACGATACCCTCGATGGTTTTCAGCTTGGGTCCGTGCATGAGGACAGTGAACTCAGAGGTGGTGGGCTCAGCACCTGCACGTATGGGCACGAGGTCAGTCGGGACACGGTCACCTCTGCGACAGAGACCCTACTACAAGGTAAGTGGGTAAGCCAGGGGTTTCAGGGCAGACTTACCCCAAGAACTGGATACCCTGCTTGCTAAGCTAGTGTCTTCTTTCTTCTTTTAATTGTAAAATATATGTCACAAAATTGACAGTTTTAACCATTTTTGGGTGTACAATTCAGTGGCATTAAGCACATTCACACCATTGTGCAGTCCTCACCACCATCTATCTCCCAAACTGAAACTGTCCCCACTCATTCCCCCTTCCCAGCCCCCGGTAATCTCTCCTCTAATCTGTCTCTATGGATTGGATGACTCTAGGCACCTCGTAAGTGGAATCGTAAGATATCTGTCCTTTTGTGTCTGACTTATTTCAGTATAGTGTCTTCAAGATTCATGCATGTTGTAGCATGTTTCAGAAATGCATTCCTTCTTGGGGCGCCTGGGTGGCTCAGTCGTTAAGCGTCTGCCTTCGGCTCAGGTCATGATCCCAGGGTCCTGGGATCAAGCCCCGCATCGGGCTCCCTGCTCCGCGGGAGGCCTGCTTCTCCCTCTTCCACTCCCCCTGCTTGTGTTCCCTCTCTCCCTATCTCTCTGTCAAATAAATAAATAAAATCTTTTAAAAAAAAAAAAGAAATGCATTCCTTCTTAAGACTGAATAATACTCCATACTCTATCATACGGATAGACCCTTTTGTTTATCCATTCATCCATCCATAGATGTTTGGGTGGTTTCCACCTCTTGGCCCTTGTGAGAAATGCTCCTGTGAACACGGATTGTAGCTGCTGATTTCTTGTAATTCTCATCATTCTATTGAAGACACACATGACTGTTTCATCATGCCTTCACATAGGACAGTGACACGCCAACACACAGGCAAGAGAATCCCACTATTACCTGTATAGAGCTGGTAGCGAGTGTTTTCCAACCCGAGGAGGTAGTTTATCATGGTGGATTTGCCAACGCTCCACGGTCCGAGGAACAGCACCATGGGCTTGGAAGTAATCTCCCCATCTGCAGGCAGCAGGAATGACATGGAAATGACTGACAAAGTTTATACAGGAGTGACCCAGTGCTTCCCGCCGCATCCCGCGCCCATCTGACGGAGTTATAGAATTCTACACCAGACCGGGCAGGGTGTGGCAGTCCGTGGCACAGTGTGTGATCACCCAGTTAAAAGATACCAGGAGACGTGATTTTGGCCTTACACAGATCCTTGGCACATGGGCACCAGAAGGAGGTAAGTGACATCAACAAACACACCAACTCAGAGCTCACTGTGGGTGAGGCCTCCTGGTTTGCATCTGGGGGACGGTTCATAAGAAGGGGAGAAGGGAACTACCACAGGGGAAGAGGTTAAAACTCTGCTACCTGGGGGCGCCTGGCTGGCTCCATCAGTAGAGCTTGTAACTCTTGATCTTGGAGTCGTGAGTTCAAGCCCCACATTGGATGTAGAGACTACTTAAAAATAAAGTCTTAAGGGGTGCCTGGGTGGCTCAGTCAGTTGAGCATCTGCCTTCAGCTCAGGTTGTGATCTCAGGGTCCTGGGATCAAGCCCCACATTGGGCTCCCTGCTCAGCAGGACGCCTTTTTCTCTCTCTCCCTCTGCCTGCAGCTCTCCCTGCTTGTGCTCTCTCTCTGTCTCTCTGTAAAATAAATAAATAAAATCTCTTTTAAAAAATCCTAAAAAAAAAGTAAAAAAAAAAAAAAAAAAACAAACAAACCCTCTGCTATCTGGATCGGGAACAGAAAAAAAAAAAGACATGAAAGAGGCTCACACAATCTTAGACATCCTGGACGGGGGCCCCCTGACATCCTACCTCAGGCTCAGCCTGACCCTGGGCTCCAGGCCAGTCTCAAATTAGCCTCCAGAGACCGTGACCTATTTGCCAAGTCCCAGGACCAAGCACTGACTAGGTAGTTCTTGGGTTTCTGGGCCCTGTGTCCAATGTCAGGAAGAGCACCCTGCCTGGGCCACACCAGTTGGGGTCCCTAAGAAGGGAAAGCAGAATCCTCCAGTGCTTTCAAAACCGGGGGCCGGGGGGCGAGGGGGATGAGACCACTGGCTGCTGACTCGCAGGCGTCTGTTCTTGCAACTCGTCTCTGAGCCACGGCACAGGGGCCAACCCAGTGTCACGTACACCTCAAGTTCTCCAACCTCTTTGTCTCCCTGAGCCCGGCACATAGGCCCTGACAGTAGACACTCTTTTTTTTTCCATTTTGATGTATTTAATTTCTTGGTTCAAAAATCAGAAGTATAAAAAGGTATAGAGTGAAAGTCTCCCACCCCTGTCCCCCATCCGCTTGGGCCATAACACCCACTACGTATTCTTTCAGGCATTTTAATGCATGCAATCCAAGCAATAGGAGCAGATATCACATTCCCCATCTTTTTTCTCCAAAGAGGAGTACAGTATTCTTCTTGTTCTGCACCTTGCTTCTTGAGGTGCTGGTTTTCTTTCTCGAAGGTGAAACTTAGTCCCAGAAGACCAAGACGGTGTCTCATAAATGGCAGGCCATATATAATTGCCTGAAATTGATACCACGGCCCCGCCCCATTCCTCCCTGCCGGAAAACACACACGATGAGTCGCTGGCATCTCTGGGTGTCAGCCCCTGGCTTGAGGACAGGAAGGGATAGGCAGTCGGAGAGGGTGGCAGGAATCCCCAGTTACAACCACAGAGATGCTACAGAGAATGTCTTTGGCCCAGGCCTGGGAGACATGAGGGGAACTGGACCTTCCAGCTCCAGCAGAGACGAACCAGAAACCAACCAGAAACGGGCTCTCTGGGGACTGCTGTTTCAGCTGTCTGCAGCAGGGGGCGCTACTGCCATGTGCAGGAGGCCACAGGTGAGACACAGGGAGGCTGCGAATCCCTGGTGTCTTCGCATGAGGGCCCTCTTCTGTGAAGCGGGAATAATGGCTAGCCTAAACACCCTACCCACTTTAGAGCCATCGAGAGCATCACATGAGAGAATACAGAAACCCCCAGTTCACAGAGAGAGAGATGTGTAACGCCACTCACCATTCAACCAGACACCACCATGAAAGTTTTCAGAGAGGAGCAGCTCGGGAAAAGGGCACGGCTGCGGGGAACAAGACTCTCACAGACCATTATCGTGGCCACAAACTGGTCCGACCTAAGGCGACTTGGCAACAACTACGAAAATGCTTAACTCCATTGTTGCACTTGGAAACATGTGTCCTACAAAAATGGATCTGCACGAAAATACCTAGCAATCAGAGTTGCGTTTGGAACGTTTTTGGAACTGAACGTGGCAAATGCCCGATCGTCCGTCAGCTGGACAATGACTACCTAGAGTGGTGCCTTCAGAGGCTCAGAAAGAGCAAAGCACGGCTGCGCACCCACAACCATGCGCTGTGATACCATCGGGCAAAACGCAAACAGAGAAGGACGCGCCTGTGTTTGCTCACAGGCACGGAGCAAATGTCTGGAAGTATTTGCAGGAAACTATAACAGAGGGAGTCCCTGAAGTGGAAGGGGAGACGCTGAAAATCAAGAGAGGGATTTTTATTTTTCAATCCGTACTCTTTTCCACTATTTGATTTCTTTTTGGCAACAAGTATCCCTTGTTTTTATTATTCTGAAAATGAATCCAGACCCAAGGAAAGCCAACTGAAGAAGTGATAAGGAGAAAAAAAAAAAAGGATTCCGGGCAAATTAGGGAACTTGACACATGATTTCTTCGCAGTCAGGGGCCCTGGGGGGCTGTTCAGCACAGGAGGGATGGAAACTGGGAAACCATGACTGTACTACTGAAGCATGAGCGCACGCAAACAACGTGGTCTCCACCAAACCCTGTGCAGATATGGGTACCCTTGCAGGGGAAGGATGATCCCGGGACCAAGGCCTCCGGGGGGATCTAGGAGAGCTCAGCTCCACGTGTCCTCACGCCCGCCACTCACACAGCTCAAGAGGGACGGGGGAGGGGCTCTAAGCAAACAGCATCAGCCACGAGGGTACCTGTGATCTCGTGCTGCCGTAGCTCGTTGTATTTGTAAGACTGCTCCAGGGGCTTGATGGATGAGTGGTAGATCTTTCGAAGCCGCTGCAGCACCACTGGGGGCAGAGAAGGGTGAAGGGAGAGGGTGAAGGAGAGGGTCCAGGCTCACTCTGCAGGACCCCTCCCCCGAGCTGGCAGCCTCACTCTATGGCCATACATTAGCATTCCTGGAGGGAGTTGGTCCACATCCCAACCCTCAGAAATCGTTAACCAAAAGGCATTCCCTCCCACCCTCAAAACCTCCTGCACTATTTTTTTTTTAAACTTGATCCTCTTCTCCCTCCAGGGAGAAGCAACTCCCAGGGTGAGGCAGGGAGCCTGCAGGGTGTGAGGCCCAGAAGGAGGAACTGGGGCCCCAAGCCAGGCTGTCTAGACCCGACCTTCTCACTGCTCCCCTCTAGCTGTGCGCCCCATGAGACCCATGCAAACCCGAGGCTGCTCTGAGCTCCAGCTAGCTCCTCAATGAAGAGGAGACATGAGCCCCACTGAAAGCCTTGGGTTATTCTAAGGATGAAGTGCCAGGAATAAAAGGGCTTTATAAACTGTAAAAACCAAGGCAGATGGGATGAACTCTCATTAGCAAACCTCCCTGGCCACGGCATGAAGGCTGGTACCCGGCCCCCGGCGGCAGTACTGGGATTTGTCCTCGACCCTGGCCCTGTTCCCTCTGCTTGGATCACCTCTCCTCCTCCCTGCCAATCCAGAGCCCCCACCCAGGCCTTGGACACTGCTCTGGGAGCCTCTTCCACAGAGCCCCCCATCTCCAGGGCTCTCAGCCCTGGGGACCTGCCGGCCTCAGAGCCCAGCCCTGGACCCAGCCCCAGTCCCAGGTCCTTCCTCTGGTTACCAGAGTAATCATCCACTGGCTTGTCCTCATTCAGCATCAGAGTTTTCTCAATGTGGGAGCGGTCCCTCATCGGGGCTTCTTCACTCACATCCTCTGCCTCTTCTGGGGAGAGAAGCACAGAGCAGGGTTAGGGCAAAGCTAAGAGCCGGGCTTTGCTCTTTGCAGGAAAGGGCATAAGGAAGTGCTGCAGGAAGGCTTGCCAAGTTCAACTGAACCGAGTTCTGTCTCGAGGAGACTCTGAAAATCCAAACTCAACTTCCGCTAAACTCCATGATCCATTTCACGTATTCAGCAAATACGGACTGAGTACCTACCATGGGTCAGGACTGAGCTCCATGCTAGGAATGCAGTGGTGCCCAAAACAGACATAGCTCCTGCCCTTGCGGAGTTTTCGGGGGAGAAATCATCTTGAAAGTAAGGTGATAATTACAGTCAGTGTTGTGGCTATGGCAGGAGAGATTCCAGAAGCTATGGGGGCCTAAGATGTGTGCCTACGAAATCTCAGCTGGGGAGTCAGAAACCCTCCCTGGGAGCTGAGATCAGAGGGGAGGAGTTCAGGAGGTAAGATGGGGGCAAGAGACAGGACCCGTTTATAGGAGTCTGCGTTACTTCCTAGGAGCACTGGCAGCCAGGGAGGGGCTCTAAGCAAACAGCTGACCTGACAAAAATGAGCATTTTATCAGGATCACACAGGCTACTATGGGGCTTGGGTGGGAGGAGCTGCAGCTGGATGTCTTGGGCCACGGGGGGGAGGGCAACCCTCGCTTCTGACCAAGTGGGAGATGCCCTGGTGACCCCCTGCAGGCTCCCAAGGAGGGGTGCCCACGTTGCAGGCCTACCGGGTGGGATGGACTTGGGCATGAGGGGCAGGGGAGACCAGTTCGACAAGGGATGGGAGCAGAGAAGAATCACTGTGCCTCGTGCAACACCTCAGGAATGTGATTCTCCACCAAGATCTGCCGGGGCAGCCCAACCCCAGACGCAGCACAGAAGGGACAGGGGAAAAGGGGAGCCACCGGCTGGCTGCAGGCCCTTCCCCTTGTGGAGGGTGCAAGTGCCCAATAAGCAGTGTGGCAACTAAATCCTGCAAGGAAATCTGTGGGGGAGCCATGCTGGAAAGTGAGGACTGAGCTCAGGTCCTCCATCCTGAAGGCCGCTCTTGGTCCAGGCCAGCATATTCGGATGTGGCCTGGGGGGGGCGCCGGCCATCCTTAGGATGCACTACATCTCCAGTGATGGCCCTGCCCTCCCCTGTGCCCCATCCCCCAGTCCTGCAGGACATCAGTCCCAGCCAGCCTGAGATTTCTTATCACCATCCTGACTCTGGTCCCCGTCCACCCCACCGGACCCAGCCTAGTCTTCAAGGGGAGAACCCAGGGAGCTCCAGAACACACCATACCCACACCTCTCTCCACCAGCCTGCCACCACAGGGCCCCAAAACCTGCCACTGTGTCCCATGTCCTTCAGGTGAAGGCACTGGCCCACATTAAAGTAGATTGAGGGACCCTAACAGGGAGGCTCCAGAGGGCCTCACTCGGAAGTGACCAGGTTATTCTGGGCCCTACATGGTGCAGCCTCCCACTGGTCCCTCCCACCAGGGTTTAGTGGCTCATGAGCGGCCCAAAGGCACCCCATGGGCCAGGCATCCTGGCCGGGGCCTCCACCCAGCAAACCCAGAGCTGGCTGGGTGTTCTCCCGCCCCACCCTGCCCCTGCCTGTCCCACCACACACGGGTCTTCCAAGAAGAGTGCTGAGAGCTATCCTGGTGATCCCCTACCCTGAGGCCCCTCCTTAGACTCCTCTGCCTCGTCCCCCTCGGGCCCTGTATTTAATTCCTCGGAGCTCAGCTGGGTCCCCTCGTCATCTCCAGGGCTCTTAGTTCCTGCTGCTTCCTGGGGTTCCTCGGCTTCCTCCGAAGCATCCCCTGCTTCTTCTGAACTCTCCCCATCACCACTCTCCTCCTCAGATTCTTCTTCTGATGGAGCTCCTCCTTCCTCGCCTCCACTAGGGTCACCACTCTCTTCTTCAGAGGAGGCCTCGTCCAGGCCCTCCTCGGTTAGCCCTGGTGCCTGGCCCTCGGGGGGGTGGTCCTCCTGGGCGCCCCCTGCCTCGGAGCTCTGTGCATGGCCGGTCTCCGAGGCTGGGCTGGGGCTGGGCTCCCCCCGGTCCTCGGCCCCCTCCTTGGTTTCTGTGTCCATGTCCAAGACTCCATCTGGCACTTCTGGCTCCTGATCAGGCCCTGGGCTGTCCTCCTGTCGTGTCTCAGGGGCGTGGACCTCCGTGACCTCCATGCCAGGAGAAGCTCCCAAGACTTCCGGCTGTGCAGTCCCTCCTGCTGCCCCCTGCGCAGGGTGGTCCCCTCGGACCTCCTCAGCTTCCTCAGTGACCAAGCCACTCCCAGCCTGCCCTTTGGCCTCCCCGGCAGCCCCTTCCTGTCCTGGGCCCTCTCCCAATCCCAGCTCTTCTCCGGGCCCGCCCTCCCCTTCTGTTGGAAGGGTGCTGGCTCCGAGTGGGCCCACTTCTTCCTCCCCAGACCCCGCAGGGTCCCCAGGGGCAGCTGACTCTGAGGCTGAGGAATTGGAGAGGCTGACTTCGGGACCAGAGTCTGGGCTGTCACCGGCAGGGGCCCCAGCGGCTGTCTGCTCCGAGCTCTCAGCCTCCCTGCCATCCGGGGAGTGAAGGAGCAGGGTCTTCTCTCGGGGGGCCGCCTCCGCATAAAGCGCCCTTTCCTTCTCCTCTAGACTTGCTTCTCCAGGAGAGAAATGATTCTCCAACAAATTGCCAACATCTTCTGTGCCACCCGAAGCGGAAACTTGCAGTTCTAAATAATTAGAACACCATTGGTCAGTTTCACAGGGTTGGCACTCACTCCGCTTCTCTAAAGAGTCTAACGCAACCTAGCTCCTGTCCTCCGGGAGTGAGATGTGGACCTCCCTCCCTGGTCTTCTGAGGCAAGCAGAGCGGGTGTTACTCGGCCTCCCTCCCACCCACTGTCCATCCCTCGGGGAGTGAGCGGCTGAGCTGCCCCGAGAGCCCCACCTCTCAAGCCTCCACTGGGTCCTGATCACCACAAGGAGGGAAACTCAGGGATCCCTTGGGGCAGGCACGTGCAGCCAGGCTCACCAGGAGATCTTTCCACGATAGGACAGATGCTTGGACATTCCACCCCCTCGTCAGTTCCTAGAGTCATTAACCGGCATGCTTTTTATACTGCTATCAGCAAAGGAGTGAAAACAGGTGTGTTCGGGCCAGATCATCTCAGGTTACAGGGCAAGTACTTAGGGGATTACTTGTGGCTCTCGGCCTTATTAAGTCACACATCCAACTCTGTCCCCTTAAGGGCAGGCATTTGCTGGCCTTGCTAGCTTAAATTAGAGGAAACATGGCCTGAGGAGGAGGAGATACCCAAAACGGGCAGGGCTAGGCCTTCCGGGTGGCCCTAGCCAACCCCTTCCCAAGAGGATCCCCTTCTAAGGGCCCATGGCTTTACCAAGAGAGCTGAGGGCACAGAGAGAGCAGAGCAGGAGTGAGGGGGGGACCTAGTCTGTGCCAGAGACCTCTGTCAGGGGATAAGTGGGATTTATGTGCAAAATGGGGCTAGGGGAGAGGATGGGTTCTATGCCTTCTGTCCCCTCCTACCCAGGCTGGGACCTGTTTAAGGAGGAGGCTCCAGGAGGGGGACGAGGGAGGACTGGCCCCCTGCCTTGGGGTAGCTGAGACAGCCCCGGGGACTCCCTTAACTCACAAAGATGCTTTCTGAGGAAGTGGCATCCTACCTCCGCTGGGGACAGCCTGGTATTCCCATCTCTGCCTCCCACAAAGAAAAACCACATCTTGGGGTGCCCCTCTTGCCTCAGGGTACCCACCCACCTTGTTCCCTGAAAGCTGGGGCAACCTCCAGAGGCCAATAACAAATATTTTCTCCCCACAGCAGCAACCTGCTGTCAAATTCAGAAAGAGGAAATTCGGGTGCCTTTATTTATAAAGGAGCGGCTTACACTGATAGGACTCTTTCCAGTTCACGACCTCGACTGATCTCCTTGATTACCATCAGACACATTTCAGAAGGTCTAGAGAAAGTCTTTGACTTGCCTAAGACAACAGGTGGCTAATGGGTGACTGGAACACAGAACCGTCTACTCCTCGTCCAGGCCTCCTGCACCAACCTGTGTTCAGGGGTGCACAGGGGAACCCCTTCTCACTGGGACCTCGCCCCTCCCTGCACACACCTTCTCTCCACGTCTGGACTACAGGAGCCAAGGCGTTAATAATCCTCCCTGTGTTCCCCAGTGCCCAGCCCACAGAAAGTGCCATGAAGAGGTCTGTGGTGACATCTGGGTACAATAAGAATCTCTGGTCTGTCTGGGGAGGAGCTGCACATTACCCATTAAAATTTTCTTTCCTTATTTGTTAATTCTTCTGCCTGCATCTCCATCCCCCCATCCCCACCCCCAACTCCCTAGAGAAAAATCTACTGCAGGAAATTGGTTAAACCCAAAGAGACTGACAGTCTCTGAGCAGCAAGATACATGTAATATATCTCATATATGACACATTTGTACAATTATTCAGTATGCCAGGCAATGTTTAAGCATTTTATGTAAATAAGACATTAATTGATCTTACTCGATTTACTTCATTTCACTTGCTTCTGGAAGACAAGTCTTACTCTTCTCCCCATTTTACAGCTGAGAGGTCTGAAATCTGAGACACTGAATGCCTTGCCCAACACACAGCTGGCAACTGGCTGAAGCCATTTAACTACAGAGCAGCAAAGGAGGCTGCCTGGCCCTACATGGGGTGGTACACCTATGCTACTCAGGGCGTGGTCTGGGCACCCACAGAACCAGCATCACCCGGGGGGCTTGGTAGAGATGCAGACCCTCGGGCCCCAGCTCAGACCCACTGAATCAGAATCTGCATTTTCACAAGATGCCCCAGTGATTCGTTTCCACATTAGTTTGAGAAACACTGGTCTATACCACCTGATAAAAATGCCTCTGACCCAGCGGTTCTGGGCACTGGCTGCACACTGGAATCACCCAGTTCTTGGTGTCACTCCTCCCCCCACTTCAGAGGTTCTGATTGAATTAGGCTGTATCCCCAGCATCGGGACGTTAACACACACACACACACACAAATCTTGGGTAATTCTACTAGGCAGCCAAAGCTGCAAACCACTAATAAACAATCTTGAGCCCTGAGGCCCTGAGCCCAAGGCTTCTGCTCCTGGCCCCTCCCTACTAATGTGCCCACTGGGGGCTCCCAAGTTGGATGAGTCACCCAAGGCTTGGCATTCACCCTTGGAATAGCAATGGTCCAGGCTTCTCTGGTGAATCCAGCCCTTTCCACAGGCCCCTATTGCCCTCTAATATTGATGATGATGATGGTAGGGATGATGATGATGATGATGATGATGATGGTGATGGTGGTGATGGTGGTGATGGTGAGGATGGTGGTGATGATGATGGTGAGGATGGTGGTGGTGATGATGGTGAGGGTGATGATGATGATGATGGTGAGGATGGTGGTGGTGACGATGATGGTGGGGACGGTGGGTGGAACACACTCTGGGTCTGACCACCTGTGGTGTTTCTAATATTCTCAGAACACCCTCTGTCCCTGGTAAGGCTGAAAGGCCCACATAATCCCAAGGGAGATGAGGACCCCAGACTTTGGGGGCTTATCATGAACTTTACATTGTTGTGTATTTCCACTCCTGGGCCCCAGACAGGAATCCAAATATGTGCATGTGTGTGTGTATACATCCATACCCTTCCCTGGTTTTTATGATTTAGTGTCAAGCTGTCACTGACCTGCCAAGCAATTTGGAGCAAAAAGACCAAGGGTGATGCCTTCATGCCCTGTGACCTTCCTTCCCAGACTAAAAATAACTCTGATGGAAAATCTCTCAATGAAACAAGCGGTGCCATTGGGCCCCCAGAGCCCAATCCCCAGGAAGCAGCTGTGCCATTGGGCCTGATATCTCCTCTGGGAGGCAGTCAGAGGCTTCAAGAGCCTCTGATTAAATTCAGTTCAATTCCATGAAATTAAATCCAGTGTCTTCCCTCCCTCCCTGATCTCCCCAACATCTAGCTGAAGCCCCCTAGTGGCCCCTGGAGGAGGTGGGGGAGGGCACAGGGCACCCCAGACACCCTGCAAGGGTTGAGAGCCTGGTAAGATGAGTCTTGGTCTACCCCGGGACTCACAGTGCTGTACTATATGTGCTGCTGCCAAGGCAGCCGCCCTGGCCTGGACAGGCCTGGGTGCTTACATCAGAGTACACGAATAGCAAGCCCCCAGCTCAACCCCACAGATCACGGGAAGGCCCGCGTGCCGCGCAGAGCATGGCATAAACCAGTTCTGCTTTCTCTCCCGACACTGCCTCTGCTATCTTTGGAGTCAGCCTTTCGGCAGCTTGCCACATCCACAGCCCCAACAGGGGCTCCAGGCTCAGTTCCTCTCTCTACTACCAACAAAACACCTGATTTTTCCCCAGCTCCTAACCCATTCCAAAGCACTTCCCACATGGACTCAGAACTGTGGAGTCACCAGGGGCCTTGCCGAGTCCAAGTGCAGTGGGGGGAAGCTCTGGCAGGGAGCTTTAGAGACTTTCCCAAGGTCAGGGTAGGGTTGGGACAGAGCCCAGGTTCATGGCTCTCAGTCCACAGTTCGTTCTGCCCCCACGGAGTTTGCAAATCACGACCCATGAAGGTTAGGGCTCCACCGATGTGCCTCAGAGGTGTGGGAAGATGAAGGAGCTGGGGTTCAGCCACCCCTTTATCTCTTGCCAGGTGCTTCCCTTGGATCTGTCTGTGCCTCCCAGGGACAGGAAGGGGGGGGGAGCCTAAGGATGGGGGATGACAGCCACTGTTCCTGCCTCTCCTGCCTTATCCCTAAAAATCCCACTAGCCTCCTCTTGATCATTTTCCCCAAAAGCCCAAGGAGCCCCCACTACAGCATCTGCTGACTTTGCTGACCAACACGTGCCAGGCACTGCTGGGCGGTGTCTCGCCTTCACGCAGAACTTCACGCTTCCCAAAGCAGTTTTACGTTCCCCTTCCCTCCTCCCGGCAGCCCTCTGAGTCATGGGAAGCAAGGACTATTAACCTCTGAGAAGGCGGACACAAGGAAGTCAAGTTGTTTGCCCAACAAGCATTCCAGGAATGGGCTAGAGCTCGGGCCAAGAAACCAAGCGGAGCTCCCTGGCCACGTGCGGGCGGCACCCAAGACCTGCGGGGCTTTCTAAGCACAGACGCCCAGTCTCCAAGGGCGGGACAGCGTGAAGCTGCGTGTTGCAGAAGGTGATGCTAACGAGCACCAACATTTGAGAACCACTGCTCTGAGCCACCCTCAGTGCCAGGTGTCAGGGAGTCTGTGTTGAAGCTGGAGATCGGGAGAAGAAAGGTCAGAACCCGAGATTTTGTTTGGCTGACCTGTTCTGATCCCACCTCTAGGTGCTGAATTTATTCAGTGCCTCCACGGAATAGAAGGTAACTCAATCCCACCTGTCCAAGACTCCTTAGCACATGTTTCTAAGGCTCTGCCAAGGTTATCCTCCATATGTCTTTTCATCCATTTGAAACTACGGAGTCCAAGTCACACACAGGCAAAATATCTTTGGCGGTCACACATACACAGTTACGCAGATGAGTCATCCGTAATAAGGCCCCAGGGGGACAATCACTTTCTAGTTCTAGCCTTGGACACATCTGTATCCAGGAGTCAGGAACACCAGTCTTGCATCCAGAGGGTCCCAGGTCTTTCACCAGGCTGTCCTTCACCCAAACACACAAACAGCTCATCGGTCGTGCCTCAAGTGCAGCTGAGAGCCCTTCAGAAAGAGTTTGCAGATCCAGAGTGGCAGACCCCTCCCGCGTCCTTGATCTTGTCTCTGAACACTCCTGGACTGGGCCAATGGTCAGCAGCTTCTTTGGGGGTCACATTTTTTTCTTGACCTTATTTACAGAGTAAATGTTCACCACTCAGGGCCCCTTGTTCTTTGGCTTTTTGGATGAGGCTTCAGACAGCTTTGCAGATGCCCATGCTGAGGACCCTAGAAGGGAAGTGTCCACATCCTCCCATAACCCCAGGACCCTCTCTCGCCCTTTGGTTGGCCTTTACCTCTTTCCCCCCAGACAAGGGACCCAGGGCACAGTGGGCGAGGCAGCCATCCTGGGAAGGTTCTTTGTCCTCCCAGCCAAGCTGCTAAAGTCAAGGTTAATCCCACCAGGACAGCTAGTCCCCAGCTGGACTCCAGCCCCAAAATGATTCACCCAGGGGACAGGACACAATGATGAGGGCACCAATCAGAGAGAACCATGGGATTAGGCGTCAAAAGGGACCCCCTCACAGACCAGACCAAGTGGTTTGATTTCACTAATCAGCAGCCTAAAACTCTGAGGAGTGGCTGCCCCAAGGCCACAGGGCTGGTTAAACCAATCAGCTGTGAGCTGGTTTTAGAAGCCAGCTCTTCACCAACTGAGCCTCATCGGCTTTCCTGGCACCAGGCCACCAACCCCGAGAAAGGAGAGGGGGTGAGCCAGCTTCTTAGTCCATCCTCTTCCTCCTCCCTTTAAAAAGGATTTAGACTTCAAGACAATTGCTTTTAACCCATAAAGTCCAGAAAATTGACAGAACTCCACTCCCCTCTTCCCCATCCCTAATTCCTGGGAACTCTTGCTTTGGGGGCTATGGAAAGAAATCACCCACAATCCCACAACCATCACATATACACGTTCTTGTTGCTAATGCCCAGAGGATTCATGAATGCAGATGAGCACTCACTCTCCAAAGGCAAATACTTCTGGAAGAAGTAAAACCTGAAGTCTTCACCCCTTAGTGTGACTCAATTAGTAAAGGGATAGCCTGTGGAAAACCCAGTTTTCCCAGAGATCAGCCCTGCCTGAAGTGAACAGAAACCCTTGTAAGAGTCATTGGACAATACTTCCTCCATTCAGAGGGGCAGATCTGGGCGGGAGAGGGAAGGCAGGAGGGAGAGGTACACGCTAGATCCCGAGACAGGTGGCTGGCCCTCCCCACCCAAAGACGTGGAGTCTCCCTGGAGTCTGGAGGATGACCTCTGGGAGGGCTGATGGTTGAGTTTTGGTCACCCGGGGAGAGACCTACTGGGAGTGTGGCTCCCCGAGGTCCTGGTCAGATGGCTGCCCTGAGTTCCGGCCAGAGCCACCTGGGCTTGCAAGTGAGGGGAGCAATGACTTACCAGACCCACCGCATCCCCAAGGCATGGAAGCAGGGCGGGGTCTGCTTGATTCTTGAGCTTTGGAAATGGATTTGACACTTTGCCCAGCCTGGGCCAGGACCACATCTCGGGGCTGCCCTCTGCCACGAGACCCAGACCCAGACCGGTCCCTGGATGGGGTCAGAAGTTAGGAGAGCTCCTCCGTGTCTCACTAACCAGCAGTGTGACCTTGGTCCTCACTCCCCCTGCAGCAACTCCATTCATCCATAAAATGCGGGTAATAATACCTCCTTTGCTATCCCCTTCAAAGTATTTTAAGCCCCGGATGATGTTTAAAAGCATCTTTCAATGTCAGATATAATAATACTAATTTCCTAGAAGAGCAAAGATGCCAGGCCAAATCCCAAGTTCACTGAGTAGGCCAAAACAGAACAAGCTTCGGACAGGAGCCAAGCTGGCTCACCTTCACTCCACCCATTCCAACCCTCTGTTTCTGGGGGGTCGGTCAGTGGGCCAGAACAGTCTTTCTGCCTGGGGCTCCTTCTCCTTACTCCCCTTCTCCCAGCCAGAAGCAGCTCAGACGAGGAGTTGTGGACATGCTGGAGGTAACCTGATTTTTTCCATGAGGTTCCAGCTGGCCTGGGACAGGAATGGGCCTCAGCTGTCAACACTCCTGGGGCCCAGGTCTGGTCCTGCTGAGCCCCATGTTGACTCCTGTGGTGACTGACCCCCACTTCCAGTCAGCCCTGACTCACCCAGAAACAAGGCCATGCACAGCTTCCTCGCCCCCCCAACCTCCCAGACTCCTTCCATCCACCACGGAAGGGAGGTGACCGTGCATGTTGCCCCGAGCACAAATGCACCCCAGGAGGATGCCTAAGCAGACGCACTTGTGGGCTGCGTGCATCTGAGAATGGGTGAGAGGCTCTGCCTGGAGGAAGTGGCAGCTCTCAGAAGTGGCAACGCTGCAGGTGAAGCCACCACTGTGCCAACGTGTCTTCATTGTCCTTGGAATAAGCGAGCCCAGGGAGCAAAGCAATAAGCCCTTCAGAAATGACTCGGGCCTTGAGAAAGTAGCTTTGACCGAGCCACAGAGATGGAGCAAGAGTGGTTCTAGCTCCACTTGAGTGGCGCTTCGCTTGCCCTGCTCGGCTGAAATCAGAGCTAATGTTGTTGCAGCTTTGAAGGGTCTGTGCAACCACAGGTGGGCCCTTCGCCCCTGTTAGCGGTACCCGGCCTCCCCCACACCTGCTCAGAAGGCGTCCTTAGCAGATCTCACCTCCAGCCGCAGAGAAGCTGTTTGCCCCCCCGTCTGCTCAGAGAAGGTTATGGAGGAAGATCAAGCCAAGGGCAGAGGCTAGAGCAGCGAAAACAAGACTATTCTGCCCCGTGTGTTGCCCTGTGTGCTCCGGCCCAAAGACCCTTCCAGCAAAACTGCTATCCAGATGCCAAGATGCAGATCTTTCCACCTTCTCTCCCAAAGGGCTTCACCAAGTTCACAACAGATGGGCTCCACTCCTGGGTTCTCACACTCATGGTCCCAAACTTCATCTTGTTTTGGTTATTTTTGCATTGGAGGTTTGTAGCACTGGAAGGAAACTTAGAAATTAACTAGCCCAACTCACTCATGTCACAGTGGAGGTGACGGAGCCTGCTGGAAGCTGCCTACCGAGCTGGGGGCAAAGATGAACACAGGGGCGCCTGAGTGGTTCAGTCGTTAAGCGTCTGCCTTTGGCTCAGGTCATGATCCCAGGGTTCGGGGATCGAGCCCCACATCAAGCTCCCTGCTCAGTGGGAAGCTTGCTTCTCCCTCTCCCACTCCCCCTGCTTGTGTTCCTGCTCTCGTTATCTCTCTCTGTGAAATAAATAAATAAAATCTTTAAAAAAAAGCTGAACATAAACACAAAGTCCCTGGACCCCTCACCCCCTCCCTGAGACCCAGGACTCCTGGGATTGCCCATCCGTTCCCCCCGTTGTTCCTATATAAGGCATAGCATCTCAAGGGCCAGCCGAGGGCTCTGACATCAGGCTGGGTCCCCGAGCACAGCTCTCAATGGAGATTCTGGGAAGGACTGGGGTAAGGTTCAAGCTCGAGGAGGCCATGGACGCTCGGCCCAGCCCCGCATTCCCCATGACTCCGGGTGCTCTGGTGTCACAGGGAGGAGAATGCAGGGAGGGGCTCACTGTCCCGTCACCAGGGGACAAAGGTCAGCTGGTTCCACAAAAGCTACATGAGATCAGCTCTTAGCTTCTGAGTTCAGGACTGCAGAGGCCAAACAAGACCAGCCAGAAGAGGCTTCCAGAGTCTGGGTCACGAGGGAAAAGGAAGAAGACCTCTGCCCGCTTGCTGCTCCATGGACGGTACAAACTCCCTAAGCCTCTCAAGCACTTCAGAGCTTGGAACACCACAGGCAAAGAATATCCAGGCGGCTCTGTGGTAGAACATTCTAGAAATCCCATGTCTCCCCAGGGAGCAGGCTTCCCGGTTTGTATCCTCAAGTGGTCTAGCCCACTGAACCTCAGACACGTGGGCCACGCTTTCCCAGTGAGAGGTGGCTCTGTCCCTCCCTCAGAGCTCCCCCTCTGAACATCCCCACCCCAGAGGACAAATCATTTCAGGCAATCAAACCCAAGAGCGGCTTCCTTCTTGGTGGCGTTAGTGTTACCAAGGGCCTGAGCTCTCGTCTTGTCTCTTCAAACACTGAAACCAACCAAGGCTCTTGTCACCCAGAGCTTTCTTTTCCTTCAGCAGCCTGGTGACCATGCAGGTCAGGGCGAGCGGAATTCTAGTTCCCACGGGGCTCCCCTGGGGAGAAGCAGGTCAAAGCCAAGGGCAGGCCAGAGGGCGGGGCAAGAGCAAGTGAACATTCCGCACTCACTGTCCCCGGGATGACCCTTCCTGATCAACACCAAGGGCTCCACACAGGCCACATCTGAGGAGCTCCAGCCAGAGGCCTGCCTGCCTGCCAGCCGGGCAGGACCAGGGCCCCAAACCCTGCACCAAAGCCCGTTCCTGTGCCTACTGTAACAAAGCACAACCTGAGCAGCTTAAAGCAGTAGAAATGTTTCAGTTCACGGTCAGGGAAGCCTTCTGAATCACTATATTGTACACCTGAAACTGACTGAACACTGGAAGGAGGGAGGGAGGGAGGGAGGAAGGAAATTAATGTATTGTCCCACAGTTCTGGAGGCCAAAAGTCCAAAATCAGGGTCGGCAGGGACCAAAGGTGCTAGGGGAAACTCCTTCCTGCCTCTTC
Source organism: Neomonachus schauinslandi (assembly GCF_002201575.2). NCBI lineage: Eukaryota > Metazoa > Chordata > Mammalia > Carnivora > Phocidae > Neomonachus > Neomonachus schauinslandi. The sequence continues at coordinate 140,651,146 of NC_058407.1, forward strand.
AGCTTCTGGTGGCTCCTGGCAGTCCCTGGCTCATCCACGTGGGTCTCCAATCTCTACCTCCATGGCACACGGCCTTCTCCCTGCGTCATTATTCTGCATCTCTTCTCCTTCACATCTAAGGGCTCCAGTAAGATTAACTCACTACATCTGCAAGGAACCTATTTCCAAATAAAGCCACATTTGGAGGTACTATAAGTTAGGACTTCAACCTGCCTTAATCCAACCCATAAGAGGTCCCGACGGCCACACCGCCGCCTGCCTGGAACGCCCTCCTGCCTCTCCTCAGGTCCAGCCGCACTTGCTCCCTCTTGCCAGCCTACAGCCTGCTGCCTCCATGATGTCCCCTGCTTCTCACCCCTCCAGGCCACACGGGTCCCCTCACGTCAACTGACTCAGGGTCCATGACCATCCACACCGAGCCAAGTGACACAGTCCCAGCCCCGTGTGGCTGTGACCTTCGGGGGGGTGTGCATGTGTCCGATCTTCCCTCCTCGGTTGTCACTGACTCTGGGGCAAGAGGTAGACCCAAAACCTCTTCATGTCCCCCCAGGGCCTGAGAAAGCCCTGAGCACCAGACTCACACAAAGAGCACCTGCAGAGTTCTCTGAGAAACCGCTTTCAGCCTCCATGAATTTCCAACCAGTCTCCCCGAGCGCCAGCCTCACTGTCGTCCACTCCCCCACTGCCTGGACCTGGCTAATTCCAGCTCACCCCTGGGAGGCCTCCCCGGGCCCCTCAGGACTGAGGTGCTTCTGCTCTGTGTTCCTACAGCACTTGTCACCCTATGTGGCAGCCTTTTTAACTATGTCCCCATGCACGATAAGCCCCTCGGGGCCAGGTCCTACAAAGTGGGATTGCAGGTGTCCAGCCTGGGGCCTGGCAGATACCCCAGCACAGCAAACACCTATTGGATGCCCTGAGAGCACCAGACAGTGATGAGCCGCCTCCCCTGGGTCAGCCCTTCTCAAGATGTGGCTCAAGGCCATTTGCAAAAGGCTCACAGAGAAGTTTAATTAAAAGGTCCATTCCTGGGCCATTCCTCAAACCCACTGAATCACACTCCACATGAGGAGGGGAACAAGGCTGATGCCCCTCACTCTGGGGACATTACGGGTCTGGGGTCTAGCCAGCCTTGCTACCCTGCGGAGAAGAGCACAGATGTGTCTGGTGGTGGGAGACCTCAAGGAAGCTGCCTGTGGGAAAGGAGCCTGGTGCTCAGGCAGAGCTGCCCGGTTCCGGGAGCAGCCCTGGGACCCTGGGACTCTCAGGGAGGAAGAGAAAGACAGAAGGACAGAGTTAGGGGCCAAAGTTGTCCTCCTAATAGGCAATGGAGACTTGAGCAAGTATTTCAACTCTTCTGTGCCTGTTCCATCAGTAATAAAGTGAAAAAAAAAAAAAATAGCAGCCTACCCACCTCCAGATTTGTGGTGCCTTCATTCCACAGCTATTGATGATGGAGCGCCTACTATGTGCCAGATAGTGGGAGGCTCAAATGACAGGTAATAGAGTTCTGAAAGCCAAATAATACTAGAAAAGTATAAGGTATTTCTAGGGGTGCCTGGCTGGCTCAGTCAGTGGAGCGTGTGACTCTTGGTCTCGGGGTCATGAGTTCTAGTCACATGTTGGGCATAGGGTTTACTTACAAAAAAAAAAAAAAGGAAACATGTAAGGTATTTCTAATATTAAGACAAAATCTCCCGGGGCACCTGGACGGCTTAGTCAGTTAAGTGTCTGCCTTCGGCTCGGGTCATGATCTCAGGGTCCTGGGATTGAGCCCCACATCGGGCTCCCTGCTCAGCGGGGAGTCTGCTTCTCCTTCTCCCTGTGCCCCTCCCATGCCCCCGCTTGTGCACGCACATGCACTCTCTCAAATAAATAAAATCTTTAAAAAAAAAAAGTAATAAGACAAAATCTCCCAAAACACATCTCCACACAGGTATGTATACATTGGGAGTGCCTGGGTGGTTCATTTAGTTAAGCGTCTGACTCTTGATTTCAGCTCAGGTTGTGATCTCAGGGTCGTGGGATCAAGCTCCACATAGGGCTCCACACTCAGTGGGGAGTCTGCTTGAGATTCTCTCTCTCTCCCTCTCCCTCTGCCCCTCCCACTCGTGCATCTCCTCTCTCTCTCTCTCTCAAGTAAATAAATATTAAAAAAAAAAAAAGATGGTGTACATCGATGTTCACAGAAGCATTACTCACAAGAGCCAAAAGGTGGAAACAACTCAAATGTCCATCATCTGATGAATGGATAAACAAAATGTGATCTATCAATGAAGTATTATTTAATGAATGTTGTTATTATTATTCAATGTATATTCATTCCTTATGGAGTACTATTCAATGAATATTCATTCTTTGTTACTCAGTGGCATAAGAAGGAATGAGGTCCAGACACCTGCTACAAGGTGGGTGAACCGTGGAGACATGATGCTCAGTGAGAGAAGCCGGACACAAGAGGCCACATACAATGTGGTTCCATTTATATGAAAGCCTAGAAGAGGGAAATGCATAGAGATAGAAAGCAGATTAGTGGTGGCCAGGGGCCGCCGGGGCAAGCTTGTGAGGAGTGAGGAGTGACAAGGACACAGCTTCTTTTGGAGGGTGATAAAAAAATGTTCTAAAATTGACTTGCTGGGTGCCTGGGTGGCTCAGCTGGTTGGGCGACTGCCTTCGGCTCAGGTCATGATCCTGGAGTCCTGGGATCATGACCTGCGCCGAAGGCAGACGCTTAACGACTGAGCCACCCAGGCGCCCCACAATAAAGCTATTTTTAAAAAAAAGATAAAGTGTTTTTGGTTCCTTTCTTTCTCCAAAACCTGAGCTAAACCTGTTGTCTGCCTTCAAAATCTATGCTGTCTAATCATTTCTCCCACTCCCAGCCTGTCACCTCTTACCTGGGATGTGAAACAGCCCCTCCCTGAGCTCCATGCCCTCCCCTCCTCTGCACACGCTCCATCGCTCCCTCCTCCACACAGGCTTGCTCTTTGGGGAGCAAGCGCTCCAGGCCTCCTGCCCCCCTGTGCTCACTGTGCTTTCTGCAAGGAACGCTCTCCCCACACAGCCGCCTGGCACTCCCCTCTCCTCCCTAAGACTTGGCTCCTTGTCACCTTCCTGGCAAGGCCTTCTCCTGCCACCCCTGGTGATACTGTCTCCCGACTAGCCTTCCTCCTCCCCAACATAGTCTTCTTCTCCACTGCACCTAAAATAGTCCAATAAACTAAATAACTTACTTATTTGGTTTCCTCATCAGAGATTTTGTATCCCAGCACCTTGGACAGCCATTGGATGGGTGGGTGGATGGTGGTGGCAAAATGTAAGGCCTTCCCTCCACTCGGTGGCAGAGAGTTCCAGAAGAGAGGAGATTCAAGACTGGGATTCAGAACCAGAGAAGTACCCATGGGTCAAGTCATTTAACCTGTGCAGGCCTATTTTTTTGTGATCAGAGGGTCATAGGAGTAGCTGCCTTACCAGCTCAGAAGGTTGTTGTGATAACCATGAACTGGATTCCTGAAGTGAAGACCCTCCCCCTAAACACAAGGCATCTAATTAGAGGGGGATGTGGGCGGGCATGAAGAGAGAACTCGCCTCGTGGCAACAGTCTCAGCAGTGGGCAGGGATGGGGACCCCAGGAGCTCCTTGAGTGGTAGGGCATTTGGGGTCAGTCGTTGCAGGAGCCAAGGCAAGTGGTCAGGAAGATGGGACAAGCCAGACAGAGGAGAGCGAGGAATGCCAGACTAGGAACCCAGACGGCATTCACCAGTAAGCTTTTCTAGAAAGGCCAGCAGACCCTGGAGACCTGTCCCCATCCCTGCTCTCCTCCAGAACCACCGTGACAAACCACAGAAAGGGAAACAGAGCTACAGCCACCAGCTTCTAGAGCTGCCTCTGGCCTGGGGACCCCTAAGTCTGTTGTGAGGAGACCCAGATACCCGCCCTTTCAGCTGGGTGCTCCTGTGCTGGAGAGGAGGAAGCAGAAAGGCAGACATGCCGGGATGACATGACACCGGCAGTAGACACACCCAGAAGTTCTCTTTCCAAGGGGTTAGGCCCTCAGAGGATGGGGAGGCACCTCCGTGTCCTGCTCCCTCTCCCGCTGCAGCTGGGACCGGGGACTCTGAGGGGCTGGGCACGGGTACTCACGCAGGAGAGCTGCGCCTAACGCTGCCAGGCCTGAGTCGCTGGCTTCTCAGCCTGCGGCTCTCTCCGTCACGCAACCAGCCGAGAACCAGAGCCCCTGGCCCCTAGGACAGGCCTACTCCAACGGGCTCTGTACCTGAGCACACCCAACAAGGAGCTGGAGAACTGCCCCCACCAGCCTCCCCAGCACCAGCGCTAGGCTGGGCGGCCTCCTGGAACTGCCTGCCCCCGGCCCGTTGTCCGTTCACCCATTCAACACGCTTGGGCTGGGTGTGTCAGCAGAGCTCCAAGCTGCTGGAGCAATTGCGTGGGCTGTGAGGCCAAAGAGAGGGCCAAGGAAACAGGTGCGATTTGCGCCCAGCAGAGGACCACCAGCCAGGAGACAGACGGGAACTTCACGTTCAGAGCCAGCAACGGCTCAACTGTCGGGTCCGAGGCTAAGGAGCCAGAGAGGTTGAAGAGTGCCCCTTCCCCGCAATTCACATCCAGCAGGAACCTCAGAAGGGGACGCTATTTGGAAATAGGGTCTGGGCAGATGTAATTAAGATGAGGCCGTACTGCATTAGGATGGACCCTAAGTCCAATGACTGGTGTCCTTACAGGAAGAGGAGAGGACACACGGAGACATAAAGAAGAGGCCACGTGAGGACACAGAGGCAGAGCCTGGAGAGATGCATCTACAAGCCAAGGAACGCCGAGGACTGACTGAATCTACCAGAAGCTGGAGGAGGCAGGAAGGATCCTCCTATGGAGCCTTCAGAGGGAGCAGGGCCCTGCCAACCTCTCCGTGTCTAACTTCCGGCCTCCAGAACTATGAGAGGTTAAATTGCTGTTGTTTGAAGCCACCCAGTTTGTGGTCGTTTGTTATGGTGGCCCCAGGAAAATAACACAGGAACAGCACTGAAGCCTGGCCCCACGAGATCTTCCCGACCCCTCTCCCACTAAGCCGCTGGGGCTGCCACCAGCCCCGTGGCCCCAGGCCCTGTCCCACCTGCTCCCCTTCTCTGCACACTCAGGCTACTTATTTTTAGCCCCTGATTACATGTGCCTTATATGGTTCCCTATTCCTGTCATGAGCGGGGACTCTCTCCCCTCCTGGTTCGTAAGCTCTTTGAGGACAGAGAATCCGAAGGATATTAACAGCCCTGAGAAGGGGCAGAGATATGGATGGATTCCCTTGATTGTTCATGTTTCATGATATTTGAGGAAACCTGTGGCAGATGTCAAGCCAATGGGATAGCAGCGACAGCCTATAATTACTGCCATAGTCCTTCCAACCTTAAAAAGTATCTGATAGCAAAAACATGTTAAGCATCTGATAGCCATGTTTAAAATTTAGTCACGTAACAACCCCATGCTGTAAATAGGGCAAGTATTATTATCCTGCTTTATGGGCAAAAAAACAGGTGCAAAATGGGAAGGGGCTTGGTGGCGAATTTGTGGCAAAGCCGGTGCTTGCTCTGTACTCGGTTCCTGTGGGCTTGTCGTGCTCTCCCCGCCCCTCCGCAGGCTGTCTGTCCTGCAACCCGGGTGGGCGGCCTCAGGTGACAGGGCTCCAGATGAAGAGGCTGCTGGCCTAACTACCGATTCAGAAAGGAAACTGAGGCAGGAAAAGTCAGGAGAAAGGTGGATTTGCCCCTGGGCTTCTATCCTTGTCACAGCCTGTACCCAGACCCATGGCAAGGGCTATGACCCTTCTCCAATCTTTCCAAACCCCTTCCTGGTGTCTTGACCTCCTGGGATAAGCTAGAGAAATAAGTGGTCTTCTACCAGCTGACATAAAGGGTAGGAGGAAATGCAGGGACAAAACAAGAGAAGCCCCTCTGGCGGGCACAGAGGCACAGGGCAGGCAGCTATGGGACCAGGTGCCCTCAGAGGCACGGTTTCCAAGGCAACGGCTTTGTCAAGTCTATACCTATTGCCATCTAGGGAAAATTCTATGGGGGACAACTGGGCTGGCCGAGATCCTAACGGAATGGCCACTTGGAAGAGGACCAGGGGCCCAGCTTTGGCAGTGAGCTGGTTGGGGGAGGGAGCAGGGAAGGGGGCTCCCAAACCCCAGGGCTCTCCCCCGGCCTGGTTCTGGGCTGAGCTCCCAACACAACCCAATTCCTACGGGCCCAGAACTCCAGGCCAGACTTTGCCTGCACCTGTTTGAGCTCAGAATGCAGTCCCTGCTCTAGAAGGATCCAAAAATATCTGAGAGGGAGAAGGGGAGGGGCTAGGGTATGCTGAGGGCCCAGGGAGAGCCACCTGGCTTAGCACTCCAGACCCTTTGCCCACCAGGGTGTCCGATCCCCCCAACAGGAGCCCCACAACCACGCCAGAGCTGGGCTCCTCCCACCCTTGCCAGCACAACGCTCGCTCGGAGCGTCCCCACTCCTGGTTCTGATCACCTTCCTCCTCTGCCTGCACAAATCGTCTGCTCCTTCATCTGACACTGTTTAGTGCTTTCTACGAACCACACGAAACCATGCTAGGTGCTGATGCAGAGGCAAGCCAGTTAAATAAACACACAGCCCCTGTCCTCTTGGAGCTGACAGTTTAGTGACTGTCCCCTTTCTCCCAGTCCAGCTGAAACCCTGCCCCTCTGTGAGGCCGACCTTCCAGCCCTCCTCTGAACTCCAACCAGAGCCACCCGGGGAGCGGGGGGTAGTTACATTTTCTCTCCCTGGGTGTCATCGCCCCAAATAGAAGTCGGCTCCTAGGGGCAGAGACACAGCCCATTCCTGTCTGAGGAGTGTGGCTAGCCGGGGCCTCGGGGCTGGAAAGTTGACTTTTCAGAGCGGGTCCCCATTGGCCCACCTTTCCCACCTCTCTCCACTGTGTTCCTCCTCTCAGTTGCCGCTGCGTGCCCCACATCTTTTTTGTTTAAGTTTTTGTTTTCAATCACACTTTGTTCACACGGTGTTCTATGAGTTTCCGGCGCACAATACGTGACCCTACACTTCCACACATCACCCAGTGCTCATCACGACAGGTGCGTTCCTTCATCCCCATCACCTACTTCACCCCCCTGCCACACACACAAACTTCTCCCCCTCAGTACCACCAGTTTATTCTGTAGAGTTAAGAGTCTGTGTCTTGCTTTGTCTTTCTTGTATTTTTCCCTTTGCTCATTTGTTTTGTTTCTTAAATTCCACATATGAGTGAAATCATATAGTATTTGTTTTGCTCTGGCTGACTTATTTCTCCTAGCATAATACTCTCTAGCTCCCTCCATGTCTTTGCAAATGGCAAGATTCCATTCTTTTTTATGGATGAAGAATATTCCATTGTATATATATATAATACTTTATGAATTCACCTACCGATGGACACTTGGGTGGCTTCCATACCTTGGCTACTGCATATGATGCTGCCGTAAACATCAGGGAGCATGTATCACTCTGACTTCTCATACTTGTATTCTCTGGGTGAATACCCCGTAGTGTGATTGCTGGGTCATAAGCCAGTTGCATTCTTATATCACTTGCTGACCACATACTGCCCCTCACCCTTAATCATGAATTCATTCTGTTCCTAACCCAGGGTGGGCTCCCCAGGGCGGGCCCCGTCTCCCCTTTTTCCAGGACTCTGCACTGGGCCCTCCCTCTCCCCAGGGCTCACCACGCAGCCCACACCCACTCTGTGCCCTGTAGCATTCAGAGAGAACAAGAGGGTCAGTGCTGTCGAGGTTGTAAAAGACAAGGACCCCCAGGGGGAGGGCCCACCTAGCATGGAAGGAAAAAAGCCTTTTCTCATTGCATAACACCCTTGCTATGAAGCTGGGGGGCCTGCCTCAGCAAGGCCAACATTCCACCCAAAATCCTCCTGGGCCCCAGGATTTGGAGCAGGAGCAGCACTGTTTTTGTGTGGCTCTGATGACATGGTTCCAGGGAAGACAGGAAGGATGGCTCCTGGGATGGCACCAGGCAGGAGCTGCCCAAAGGCACCATGGTCCCCTGGTCTTCAGAATCAGGCCCCTGGGCACGCCCGCCCCCTGGGCAGCGTGGGGCAGCCTCCTCTCCACACAGCTAGGAAGAGCTTGAGGGCCCTGGAGAGGAGGCTCTTGCAAGGCCTGGCTGGGGTATGAACGGCTGACCTCCTAACAACTCCACACTTTCAGAGGCAGGAACAGGTTCTGCTGCCCAAGCCCCCAACTCTGAGACCAGGCCACTCAGGAAAGGCTGCTTGGGAGCCCTCTGCGAGGATGAGGAAGTGACAAGCATGGATAGGTCCCTGCCTGGGACCTTGACTCTGAACAAAACCACCTGCAGGGCTGGAGAGGGATGCGGCTAAAACCAAAGGGACAGGACTTCCCTGAACCCAAAGTGAGCCCTACTGATGGGCTTGGCAAAGTCTTCCCAGCCAGGAAAACACCCCAGAGGGAACCTGAGCCTGGGCCTGTCTCTGTTGCACAAGAATGAAAACCCAGGCTGTCATCCGGGGAACTCACTGCGAGCCTCTGAGCCAGCTCCCGTTAAGTCACTGATCCTGATGGAGTCCAAACACAGAGCTTTTCCCGTCGCAGGCCCAGGGAACAGTTGCTGAATGGACACCTTAGATGGTGGAGCTTGGGGTCGGACTTAGCCCTGGCTGGAGAGGGTCAGCCCACCAGGGGCCAACATTCACTGAACCAAAAGGCCGGTTCACTGACTTGGTCTCTGGGCTCTGCCTGGTTTTCCTCCAGCACCAGAGACCAGGCTCTGGTCTTGGTCCTGCTGTTCCATACCAGGCAACTTGGGGCAAACGGCCTTCTCTTCCACCTCACAGTCTGGTTCCTTCCCCCCACCCCACCCCGTGGCCCTCCGGGCCCTCCACAGCAATCCCAGGGAAGCCAGAGAACCCTCCCCCCTACTTGAGCTCCCTCACTGGCACCGCAGCTCCTGAGTTTACCTCGAAGGTGCAGTGTCCCTCTGAGGTCTCCACGATGCCATGGCATGTGTCCCCTAAGACCTGCCCCACCCTCCCCACACGTCTGACACCTTGGTCACTTCCTCTCCACCTTGTGTCCATCAGTCCTTCTCTCTCCTAGGACCCTCACCATTGGCCCATAAACACACTTAGTCTTTCTAGTGTTGAAAAGGAAATTTACTACCTTTGCAAACCCCCTACCCATGTACTCCTCCATGTCCTCTATCCCTCCTGAGCCCACTGCCCCAAATGTGTCACCTCTGCGCCCTCCCTAGATGCACATAAGGCCTTCGTGCTCTGCCAGCGACCTCAGTGATATCAAAGCCGACGCCTCATCTTCTTCGGCATCTCTGTGGCATTCCATCCCTTCAACCACCCTTCCAGAATGCACCCTTCCCTTGCCCTCCAGGTCACGGTCTCTTCAAGGGTCCCTTTCCCTCTTCCTGAAATCCACTCATCTTCCTCGTCCCATTACTTGAATCTGGCGCTGCCCAGTGACCATCCCTGAATCTCTTCTTCTCTCTCTGCAACAACTTCCTTCATGACCTCACAGCCTCATCTTCACCCGACTGGATCTCATCTCTGGATCTCCAGACCTGACTTTCAATCCTCCAATATCCAGTATCTCCATCCAAATGTCCCCCTAGCACCCCAAATTCATAACGACCCAAACTGAACTTTTAAAATCTATTCTTTTATGTTCCTGGTCTTTTTTTTTTCTTTCTTGGAGGCAAGATCAGGTCTTCAGCGACCTACACTAGACCCGTGAGGGCTCCCTTTGGCCAGAGACCAGTAGACTCCATCCCAGCTATCTGCTGGGTCTGTCCCTCCTCTCTGCCCCCCACTCTCACATGGAGTTCACACCTTCTAACCTGCATTTCTGACAGGGTCCTCCAATCAGCCTCCCTCATCCTCCCCCTCCCCACAAACACCGGCTGAAGGGATGCTTCCCAAGCCCTCAGTGGTTGCCCGCCACCCACAGCACAAAGCCATCTCGGCAGCCAAGTACGCGAGGCCCTTCACGGTTGGCCCAAACCAGCCTTCCAAGTAGCTTCCCCACAATCCCCACTTCACTCTGCCTGCCCTTCTTCCTGCTCAGTTCTTGCCAGAGCCCTAACCTTTCTTTCTTTTTTTTTTTTTTTAAGATTTTATTTATTTGCGAGAGAGAGAATGAGAGACAGAGAGCATGAGAGGGAGGAGGGTCAGAGGGAGAAGCAGACTCCCTGCTGAGCAGGGAGCCTGATGTGGGACTCGATCCCGGGACTCCAGGATCATGACCTGAGCCGAAGGCAGTCGCTTAACCGACTGAGCCACCCAGGCGCCCAGCCCTAACCTTTCTTGATGGCATGAGTTCACTCATCCTGTCCCTTGTGTGGAATTCTCTTCCTTCCATTGTTCCATGGCTGAATGCTACCTTCTTCAAGTCCCATCTCAAATATCCCCTCATCTGTAGAACATTTCCTGATCCACTCAGTTAAAAATAATCTCCCCAGGTGCTTCCACCCCACCTCACTCCACCTGTACCTCCCTCATGACGCTCACACGTGTCCTGCTTGTGTGCGTGCAGGTACGAGATGGGAGACGCCCTATCTCCCAAACTGGAGGTAAGCATGCCAAGGACACAATGCCTGTCTGGATCCCTCCAGTACCACGCCTAAACAATAGGAGGTATGCCATAAATCTGGAATGATTAATACATGGTGAGATGTGGTGAAGTGTTTGAATGAAAGGCTTTGCACTCAAGCAATATATAAATGTAAGGGGTTGTGCAGGGAGTGGGTCTGGATTTGGATTTGGAGCTGTCCAGGAGAGAGCTTAGCCCAGCATCCCACAGCAGCAGACCCCACACCTGCCCACCATCCCGCCACACCCTCATTCCAGGCCAGGAGGTACAGCACCCAGACCCTGCCCTTGGCCCTGGGACCCTACCAAAGAGGAAGAGTCATCTTCCTCCTGTGTCCATAGTGATTAGGCTCCTTCTCAGCCCACCACACCTAAATGAGCACCAAATGGCCAGGGGGATGCAGCTGGCCTCATCTGACCTCCTTCTGCGGGAGCAAAGAGACCTGAATTCCAGCTCTGGCCCTGCCTTGAACTAGCTGTGTGACTTTCACTGTCACACCCAGATGTGGGACAAAACCAGCATTTCCCAAACTCTGGTTCCACAGACCACCAAGCAAGGTGTGCACATCCATTGGCAAATCCCAGTGAGTGCTTTGTAGACTCGTTGTGGGAAGTGGCAGACGAGATGCTCCCTATGGGCTCCTCCAGCTGCACTGAGCCAGGAGTCAGGGAAATCCCTGGAGACACAGTTTGCAGGGGGGCTGCCAAGACTTCTGCTTTCTCCCCAAGACCTCTGAGGTCATGACCTTCTCTCAGTAGCCCTCCCCATGGTGGGTCATGGCAGGAGGGCTGTCCTGTTGAGGGAACATGAATACAGAATCTTTCTGGAGATAACCAGCCTGGAGCGGGTGAGGAGGGGCCACAAAGGGGTTCCGGACAGACCCTCATCTCTCATGGAGGGGCAGGTCAGCCCCAGCGTGCACCAACTTCTCCCCATTGGGATGGCAGGGTGGAGGCCAGAGCAGGCTGCAAGTCTGCAAACCAGGGCTGGGCTGGAGAAGGATGAACAGACTCAGAATCTCCATCTGCCCCACTCTCTGCATCAAGCAGGCAACAGGAAGCAAAGATGTCCCGAATCCAGCCTAACAAACACCACTGGCTTGAACCCAATTGCTTCCTCAGCACTGGCCACTCCCCACACCACCCCACCCTCGGAGGAGTCAAAGGATCAGAGGCATCCGGAGGAAAGCTCCCCACAGGCAGCCTCTCCAAAGGCAGAGGGAGTTAGGTGGCCGTCAGAGAGAGAGAGGCTTAGGGGAGGACAGGAACTCTGAGGTGGGGGGAGACGGCCCTGGGCTACACATGCCTGTCCATAATTCACTGCCCAACCTTGTGTGCATCTCTCATGCTTCTGGCTTTTGCTCTTACCTCAACAATGAGGGGACATAGTAAAGCAACTCAAGGCTGCTTTCCCCTGTCCTTGAGCAGGCCTGTCACCAGGCCAAGTCCCCAAGACAAAGAGGAGGACCCCAGTGGTCACAAATGCCTGGGGGCCACGGATGGCGGGGTGGAGACTCGGGGGGTGCCTGGTGATCGGGCCCTGGCAGCTCCAGCTGTTCCTAGCATCAGGAGAGGCCCTTGGTCCCTTGCTTGGGAACAAGAAGAGACTGCCATGGTCCAGGAGACCACAGAAGCAACATGCGGACCAAAGAAGGAAGGGCAGCTTCACCCCCCAGAAAGCAGGAAGTAGGTTAGAGAAAGCCCACCTGCGATGCAGTGAGGGGCAAGCGTCCAGGGGTAGGGTGGGAAGTTCAGGAGCAAAGCTGCTGCCCTTGGGCAAGATGACATTTACTTAGTGGCACAATTCTAGGGGGAAATCAACCAGTAGGAAGGACTGTCATTACAGGGGCAGGGAGAAGCCACCCTTAGGGTTGGAACCTCCCAGTGGGTGCAGGAGAGAGCTGTCTTTTAGGGTAACCTACAGCTGGAAAAGTGATAAAATCCACCCCCGGGGAAGAACCCAGAGTGCAAGTGGTGAGCGGGAGTGAGGAGAGAGGGCACCCTGCACGTGGTAAGCAAGGCCTCCCTGGAAGCCAGGCCAGGGGCACACTGCAGAGTCCAGGAAGGAAAGAGCGTGCACAGAGAGGATCTTCACACAAAGTGCCTGCCTGCCTCCTTTCCCCACAGCAAGATCCCCCAGTGAGACCCGTGGAACATTCCAGATGTCCAGTTCCCTCGCTGGGAGGAAAGATGAAGGATGTCCCTAAAAGGCTAAAAGTCCCTGGGCCGGCTGTGTGGAAGCAGGGGAGGTGGCAGCTGGGGCTGGGCAGAACAGGGCAAGGGCTGTGAAGGGGAGCTCAGGATCCAATTACACTGCTGTTTCCATACTTAGCCACCTGACAGCCGCTTGGCATCCTCACCGCTCCAGCCACGGCAGCCCTGCAAGGCCCAAATTAACTCAAGGGCAGACAAGGGCAGGACCCAGCGGTACATGCAAGGCCGGAGCCCCCCACCTTGATCCCTAACCCCCCAAGGGAACACCTTCTGCTTCTGCCCGCCACCTGCTCGAGTGGCAGGGGCTGGGACCTCAACAAACAGAACCTCGAAGGTTGGAGAGGCTGGGGCTCTGGACCCCATGGTCCCCTGTGCATCTGAAGACTGCCAACTCATGGCAAGACAAAGCAGGAGACCCAGATTCCTGGGGACACCCCAGATCACCCCTGAAGCATCCCCAAGGGGGACCCAGCCCCAGGAGTCTCAGGAAGAGAGAGGTGGCAAACCCTCTGGTGTCCCCTCCATCCCTATAAATAACTCGCATGCTGTAACCTGAGCCTCCACCTCTGCCACACAAAGTGCTGAGATCCCAGAGGAAAATCCATGTACACAGGCCCCCCGCCCCCTTCCAATGAAGCCCCCAGCCTGGCTCAGGGATACTCTGGAGTATCCCACTCCTCTCCTGAACTCTGTGCCCAATCCCCAACTCCATCTCCAATCCCATACCAAACTGACCACCTCCTCTATCCCACCGTTCCCCAGACAACCCCAATTCTGTCCACTGCACCCGGTCCTCAGTCACGCAAAGCCAGCCCCCTGCCCAATCTCCACCAAGTAGGAGGGCAACATGACTGAGACTTCAGGGCCCCCCCAGCACCAGGACTGGGTTCTTTTGTCCGTCTAGGAGGGTCCCCTAGTCTTAACTTTCGGGCCCCCTTCCCCAGCATCTACTGGCCAGACCTGCCCCTTGGCTCCCGGCCCTTGGCTCAGGCCTCACACCTGCCCGCACCTCTCAGTCCACAGCTCCCACTTCCTCTGGCCTCCCGGTGAGCCCCTGACTGCTCTTGGGGTCTCTGGACCCAGTTTTCTCCTGGGCCCCAGGGAGAAGGGGATGGAGACGATGATGAGACCGGCCCGGAGTCAAGGTTTGCCGTCAACTTCAGGAGCCACAGAGGAGGCCTCATCCTCCATCTATCACTCGGGCCTCCCTCCCCCCTCGCCCCCCGCAGTAAACATAAAACCTCTGGGCACGTGGGGGTCACCGTCTGGCCTGGCTGACAGGGGTGAGGGTCATAATACCTGTTTGTCCTGGGGGCAGGAGCGACGCCACAAAGCAGCAGAGCAGGACCAGCGTCCTCATGGTGACTGCCAAGAGAGCCCAGCTGCTCCTCGCCTCTATTTATAGGGCGGGTGGCGGCGCAGGGTGGGGGAGAAGGGTCACACAGTCACTAGGGCAACTGGGTGGACGTGATGAAGAAGCAGCGCAGACCCTGACAGGCTGTGCAGAGGCTCACTCTGCCACTGCCCGGCCAGCTGCCTGGCCCCAGAAGGCACGGCCCGGCCGGATTCTCTCCCCCCAGCAGCCCTGGGGTCATGTGACATGGGTCACAGGGCAGAGGTGGTGGAGAAAACGTGGGGCATCCCTTGGGTTAGGTCTAGGGGCTAGGAACCCAAGCCTTCGCAGTATCCGAGCTAACTTGATCTGAAGTCTGGGACAAAGTCACTGACCTTCACATGCCTCGGTTTTGTGAATGAAGGAGCCGAAGAGCAAAGCCAGAGAGATTCTATGTGATAGCCACCTACCGACATCCCGGCCCCTCCCCAAAGGTCAGGAAGGTGAAGACACAATGGCCGGTTAAAAAGAAGCTGCGACATCTGACCTCTGAGGTCGATAGCTAGGAGCTTAACCTTCTCAGGCCTCGGGAAGATACAGAACGCTGACGGGAGCGAGAAAGGGAGAGCTAGGAGTCGTGTCCCATGCTGTGATGTAAGCCAATAGACAGAGATCCATTTCCAGTGACGGGAGGGGGGGTTCCAGAACCTTCCATCATGTCTGCAATGTGCTATTTAATGTAATTTTACCAAGGGCATGTGATGGCCCCTAAGAGCCAGTTCTATGAAGCTGAGGGACAGCAGACATTGGCTGGTCTGGCCGGGGGGAGGGTGTCACTGTGAGGGCAGCGGTCGGCCATTGAGGAAAAGAGCTGAAGTCAGTTGGCCATTCTTCTATGGGCTTTACATTAACACAGCTTTACTGAGGTATAATCCACATGCAGCACAGAATGCTATTCACATCTGATACATTTTGACGTACGCGTAGAAGCACAACAGATTCCTCTCCTAAATTTCCTCATGTCCCTTCCTAGTCCCTTCTGCCCACCCCCTTCCCCGGCAACCAGCACAGAGCTGCTTTCTGTCACTACACATTATTTTGCATTTCCCAGATTTGGATACAAATGGAATCTCATCGTATGTGTTCTTTTTTTAAATGGCTTCTTTCACTCGGCATAATTCTTTTGAGATCTATTCACGTTGCAGTTATGTATTGATAGCTCAATTCCTTTTTATTCTCAAGAGTATTCCACTGTAAGGACTGAGCACAATTTGCCATCCATTCTCCTCTTGAGAGACATCTGGATTGTTTCCAAGTTTGTGAACATTCGTACACAATGCAACTTATACACCTTCACTTTCCCTTCTCTTGGGTAAATACCCAGGAGGGGAGGGGCTGGATCGCATAGTGGGGGACTGTTTAATTTTTTTCTAAGATGACTGCGCCATTTTACATTCCCACCACCAGTCCCTCCACATCCTTGCCAATCCTTGGTATAGTCAGTCTTCCAGGTTTTAGTCATTCTTGTAGGTATGTTGTGGTATCTTATTGTAGTTTCAGTCTGCATTTTCCTGCTGACTAGGGATATCAAGCATGTTTCCATGTGTGTATTTGTCATCTGCTTCTTTCGTGTGTCTTTGGTGAAGCACTTGTTCAAATCTTTCGCCTATTTTTTATGGGTTGGTTTCTCCTTTTCAGTGTTGATAGTTTTTTTTACATACACTGAATACAAGCCCTTCCTCAGATACGTACTTTGTAAATATTCTCACCATCGGTGGCTTGTCTTCATGCACTGAGGTGTCTTTCAAAGAGCAGAAGTTCATAATTTTTATCAAATCCAAAGAACTCTTCGCCTAACCCAAGATGCCCAAGATGTTTTCCTGTTTTCTCCTAGAAGTGCAATAATTTAGGTTTTACATTTAGATCTATGATCCATTTTGTGTAATTTTTAATATGTTGCAAGGTATAAACCAAAGTTTAGATTTTCGCATGTGGATAGCCAGCTGTGCCAGCATTTGTTGAAGAGACTATCCTTCCTCCACTCAACTGCCTTTGCACCTTTTACTGAAAATCAATTGACCATATGTGTGTAAAGCTACTTCTGAACTGTATTCTTTCTGTTGGTCTATGTGTCCGTCCTTCCACTGTGGTTTCCTAATTAGTCTTGAAATCACATAGTGTGAATCCTCCAACTTTGATCTTCTTTTAAAAGTTGTTTTTTGGGGGGGGGGCTTGGTGCCTGAGTGACTCAGTCGGTTAAGTGTCCAACTCTTAATTTCAGTTAAGGTCATGATCTCAGAGTCATGAGATCAAGCCCCATGTCAGGCTCTGTGCTGGGCATGGAGCCTGCTTAGGATTCTCTCTCTCCTTCTCTCTTCTCCCCTCCCCCACCAAAAAGAGAAAAAAAGTTGTTTTGAAGTTGTCTGGCTGGCTCAGTCAGAAGAGCATGCGATGCTTGATCTCAGGGTCATGAGTTCGAGACCCACATCGGGTATAGAGATTATACATAAATAAACTTAAAAAAATTGTTTGGGCTATTTTAGTTCCTTTACACATCTGTATGAATTTTGGAATCAGCCTATAAATTGCTCTTTAAAGGCCTTCTTGGATTTTAATTGGAATTACAATCAATCTATAGACCAGTCTGAAGAAAGCTGGGGAGTTACGAACTACAATGGTTAATTTAATGTGTTAACTTGGCTAGGTTATGGTGCCCAGTTGTTTGGTAAATATCAGTCTGAATGTTACTGTGCAGTTATTTTTTACATGGGCATCACATTTAATCTATAGACTCTGAGTCAAGCAGATCACCCTCCATAATGTGGGTGGGCCTCATCCCATCAGTTGAAGGCCTTAAGAGTAAAGGCTGTGCTCACTCCCCCAATCCTGGAGGAGGAAGGAACGTTGCCTCTGACTACTTTCTGACTCAAGACTGCAACAATCACTCTTGCCAGAATTTCTGGCCACCAGCTTCCCCTGTGGATTTCTGACTTTCTGGTCCCCACAACCTCTCTCTATAAACAGATATCCTATTGTCTCTGTTTCTCTGGAGAACCTGACTAATACACCAATACTGAGTCTTCCATCCATGTTCATGGCTGGGGGGAAGGGCTCGCCATGAGGGGTTGGAGGCAGCACTTGGTCCTGGGACAGAAAAGGAAGTCAAAGTCAATGACGCGCCCACGCCGGGCCAGGTGCTTCACGTGTCAGGAGAGGTGGGCATACCACCACCATTCACAGTGAGGAGGCCAAGGCTCCGACTGCTGTGGTAACTTGTTCAACACCACCACATAGGAGCGGAGCGATCTGAATTTGAACCCGGATGTACCTGACTCACAAAACCGTGACTGCTCCCATCAATCCAAGTGAACACCGTCAGGGGAAGAGAGGAATTGGCGTGTCAGGGAAAGGGTGTGGAGGGCTGTGTGGAAGAATAGGGAAAGGCGCAGGCTAAAGGGCCAGAGAAAGACACCAGAACCCAAAATAGGCAGAAGGGGAAAGTGGGAACCCAGCACCGTTTAAAGGGCTAACTGCATGTGATTTAAAGATGCCCCATCTGAGGGCGCCTGGGTAGCTCAGTCAGGCATGAGACCCTTGATTTTGGCTCAGCTCCTGATCTCAGGGTCATGGAATCGAGCTCAGTGTGGGGAGTCTGCTTAAGATTCTCCCTCTCTCTTTCCCTCTGCCCCTCGCCCCATAAATAAATCTTTATTATTTTTTTGAAAGATTTTATTGATTTATTTGAGAGAGAGAGAAAGAGAGCACAAGCAGGAGGAGCAGCAGAGGGAGAAGAATCAGGCTCCCCGCCGAGCAGGAAGCCCGACACAGGACTCAATCCCAGGACCCTGGTATCATGACCCAAGCTGAAGGCAGACACTTAACCAACTGAGCCACCCAGGTGCCCCAATAAATATATCTTTAAAAGAAAAAAAAACAAGATGCCCCCTCTGGGCTCAAACAGGTCCTTGCACGACCATGTTCACAGCGGCACAATAAACAAGAGCTAAAAGGTGGAAACAACCCAGGTGCCCATCAGCAGATGAGCAGAGGAACCAAGTGTGGCCTATCCATACAATGGGATATTATTCAGGCATAAAAAATGGAATTTTAATACATGCTGCAACACGGATGAGCCTTCGAAATGTTAATGCTAAATGAAATAAACCAGTCACAGAAGCACAATGCACTCGTTTGCTGGGGCCACCATGACAAACCACAGACCATGTGTCTTAAACCACAGACATTGATTTCTCACCATTCTGGAAGTCTGAGATCAAGGTACGAGCAGGGCTGGTTTCTTCTGAGGCCTATCTCCTTGGCTTGTAGATGGCCCCCTTTCCTCACTGTTCCCTCACATGGTCATCTCCTGGTCTGTGTTATCTGTGTCCTAATCTCCTCTTCTTGTACGGACACCAATCGTATTAGGTTAATGCCCACCCATATGACCTCATTTTACCTCAGTGACCTCAGTAAAGACCCCATAACCAAGCACAGGCACATTCTGAGATTCTAGAAGTTAGGACTTCAACATGAATTTTGAGAGGACGCAATTGAGCCCATAAGAGACAGATATCTGTCTGTGTGTGGCAGTGACTGCACTTACATGAGGTACCTAGAAAAGTCAGAGACAGAAAGTAGAATGGTGAGTGCCATGGGTGGAGGGAAGGGGGCAGAGGAGTTAGAGTTTTATGGGTAGAGTTTCTATTTAGAATAATGAAAACAGGGGCACCTGGGTGGCTCAGTCTGTTAAGCATCTGCCTTCAGCTCAGGTCATGATCCCAGGGTCCTGGGATCGAGCCCCGCATCAGGCTACCTGCTCAGTGGGAAGTCTGCTTCTTCCTCTCCCGCTCCCCCCACTTCTGCTCTATCTCTCTCTCTGTCAAATAAATAAATAAAATCTTAAAAAAAAAAAAAGGAATAATGAAACATTCTTTTTAAAAGAATGTTTTTTTTTAAAAAAATTAAAAATGATTAAAACAGTAAATTTTAACCATAATTTTTTTAAAAATCAAAGAACAAAAAAGGACATTTTGTTCGGAAAGCAAGAGATTAAAAAGGAAGTTAGACTCAATTGAAAATAAACTCTCAGGTCGTAATTCTTTTTTTAAGATTTATTTATTTGAGAGAGAGAGATAGGGAGCACTGGGGGAGGGGCAGACAGAGCCCGACAGGGAACTCCATCTCAGGACCCTGAGATCAGACCTGAGCCAAAACCAAGAGTCGGACGCTTAACCAACTGAGCCACCCAGGCGCCCCTCAGGTCATAATCCTTAGAGAGCCCTCACCTAGCCCTGTTAGAGCTCCAGCCAGGGCAGGAATCCCCTCCACAAAAACTGTGGTATCTGTGCAGCCTTGTCCGAACACCTCCCTTGGCAGGGAACTCACTAGCAGAGAGCGCTAGTTCTGCCCTGTCCAATATACCATATGAGGCCCAGAACCAGCCACAGTGCTCCAGGGTCACCTCCCCACCTGCCACTTCACCTTCCCGCTGGATCTCTCAAGGATCCCCTCCCTGATCTCAAACAAGCAGCACCCCCCACACTCCGTTAAGCCCCAGGGCCTACCCAACCCCACTGACACTTCCTTCTCCCGATAGTGGAACAGGAGATTTTCATCAATTCTCTCTTCCGGTTTTCCAACCTCCTCTTTATCTCCCGCAGGGCGGGAGGCAATGGGAGCCAGACCAGCTGATCTCTGATACCTGTGCAGCACGTGCAGCCTTCTCTAGTCGCTTTCCTGCTCCCTCTGTAATTGGATCCAGAGGCTGTCCACCAGAACCGGCCGCACCCCGGGGGTGGGGTGAGGAGCCTGTGACTTAGGCTCCCTAATTCAGGAAATTCTGCAGCTGTCACTCCTCGCTCCTTTTCAACACCAGGGGTGGGGTGGGGGGAGAGTGGGTTTGGGGAGGGCATTCCTTTCTACAGCTGCCACATGTAGGCCCTGCAGCCCCCAGTCCTATCCCCTCCTCTCGGTCAGCATGCGCTCCTGTCCATCAACACCAGAAACCTGCAACCTGGCAGGGCCAGAGAAGAGAGGGGACAGGGGGTGGTACTGACTCCACGCCTAGCCCAGGACTTGCAGGGCAACGGAGGGCAAGCAGAACTCGAGAGAATGAAAAAGGCAAATGGCACAGCACAGTGGCACCCAGAAAAGCAGAGAGGCAACTGGATAAAGAAGGGACAGTCGGAAAGGCTTGGGTGGGACAGGATGGAACCAGAGCCAACAAGGTCTGAGGCGAAGGATGCCCGGCAGCGGGCTCCAAAGGCAGCTGGAGGATTTCCTTGTGCTTTACATACTTGTCTCAAGCCATTCTGAAGCCAGCTCATCAATGGCTAAGGAGGCTGAGGTCACAGGAAGGCTCCCACTTCTGCCAGACAACCCTTCAAACATTGCAGAGCTGGGCAAACACGACCCAAATCGTGGCAGACGCGGCATTTATTTATGATAACCCACCCTGTGCCAGAAAAGCGTGAAGATGGCTCCTGAGTACTCATAAAGTATAGCAAGAAAGCAAGAACTGAAAGTTAGAGTACAAGAAAACCACACCAAGGCCGGCACACAAAATGGAGCCATTCGTAAGGCTGACACAAACGCAACCGGCACTTCACGCGTAAGGACCTCACATGTGTGTAACTCGATCACTCGCCAATTCACAGTGTCCTTAAAATAAGAACAAACCAACTGCTCGGGAGGAATGAAATTATTTCTGCTACTGAGACTCCACAGGAATTTCTTCCGAGGATCTTCTTTGTAAGGAGGATGCGGTGTAACTTAATGATCCTTGAGAACATCAGCACACATACATTTCCATGAGGTTTATCCCTAACAGAGACCCTTAAAATAGGCCAAGGGAGGCCACCAGGAACCAAGAATGCCCAGTCCCCTCCCAAAGAACACAAAGAGGGTCAATGGTACATGTTGGGGATGTATTTTCTCCTCCACTGCCACTTTACCTCCTCACACACACGACAGTAGAAGGGTAAACTGGCACAATCTATTTGGGGGGACAGTATCTACTAAAATATCTTCATGATATTCGTGATAGGGGCACCTCGGTGGCTCATTTAAGCATCCTACTTTTTTTTTTTTTAAGATTTATTCATTTATTTGAGAGAGAGAGGGTGAAAGAGCACAAGCAGGGGGATCAGCAGAGGGAGAAGCAGGCTGTCCGCTGAGCAGACCTCCCAGGACCCTGGGATCAGGACCCAAGCCAAAGGCAGACGCTTAACAGACTGAGCTACCCAGGCACCACAAGCATCCTACTCTTGATCTTAAACTCAGGTCATGAATTTAAGCCCCGTGTTGGGCTCCATGCTGGGCGTGGAGCCTACTTGAAAAAAAAAAAACAGTAATAAGGGGTGCCTGGGTGGCTCAGTCATTAAGCACCGACCTTCGGCTCAGGTCATGATCCCAGGATCCTGGGATCGAGCCCCGCATCGGGCTCCCTGCTCAGCGGGAAGCCTGCTTCTCCCTCTCCCACTCCCCCTGCTTCTGTTCCCTCTCTCACTGTGTCTCTTTCTGTCAAATAAATAAATAAAATCTTAAAAAACAATAATAATAATAAAATAAACTATATCCATGATAGCTATAAGTTGCAAGCAACCTAAATGTCCACGGCTAGGTGAACGGCTAAATCCACTGTGGTATATCACGCAACGAAATATACTTGGCCATAAAAATAAATAAACTGCTGATACACACAAAACCATAAATATTGTGTTGGGCAAAAGAAGCCAGATATTAAGAGTATAAATACTGTACGATTTGTATGATGATCTAAAATAGGCAAAACTAGTCCATGGTAATAGAAATTAAAACAGTGGTGAGATTCCACTCTACACCCACCAGAAAGGTTGAACAGATGCAATTATATTCTGATGATGATTGCCGGTGAAGATGCAGAGCAACTCATACATCGCTGGTGCAAAACGGTCCATCAACACACACACACAACGAAAGCACATAAAACTGGTAAAATGTGACTGAATAGGGCTGGTGCGCCACAATGGTCATGATGATCTGGTTCTGGTGCTGTACTTGAGGTATGCAAGATGTTAACACTGGGGAGGCTGGGTGAAGGGGTGCACAGTACCTCCCTGGACACCTAATTGATTCCACAAAATTTTTTAACGTTTTAAAAAAATAAGCCACTTGAAGCCCTGCTGTGGTGCTTGGTACAGGGGGGTATATTGAGTTTGTGAAAATTCATGGGCTAAACACTTAAGCTATGCTCCTCTTCTGAGTGTGTATTCTGTGATACTTCAGTAAAGAGGTTTTGTGGAACACTGCCTTGATCCTGTCTCTCCTACGCCCCCACCCCCTCACAAAAAATAAAGTCCAAGCTTCTTAGCAGCCTTGGATGTCCTATGCCATACCATTCCCACATCTTCTCCACTTATTCCTCCTCCCAAGCCAGCCTATGCAAAGCCTGCAGGACACCATGCCCTTCCAGACCACCAAGCCTGGCCCCCAGGTGGTATGGCCATCTGGACCAGAGCCACTGTACATGTAGCTGCTGACCCTGGACCCTGTCACTATGCTATGTGTGGCTGCTGACCCTGGACCCTGTCACTACCCCCCACATGGCTGCTGACCCTGGACCCTATCACTGCCCCCCACGTGGCTGCTGACCCTGGACCCTGTCACTGCCCCCCACGTGGCTCCTGACCCTGGACCCTGTCACTACCCCTTGTGTGGCTGCTGACCCTGG
>NC_058407.1:140674071-140727987 GCF_002201575.2 Neomonachus schauinslandi
CACTACCCCTTGTGTGGCTGCTGACCCTGGACCCTGTCACTACCCCCTGCGTGGCTGTTGACCCTGGGCCCTGTCACTAGCCCCGCGTGGCTGCTGACCCTGGACCCTGTCGCTGCCCCACGTGTGGCTGCTGACCCTGCACCCGTGGCTGTCCCCACATAAGTACGGCCAGGGCAGACAAGGTTCCCAAATACGGCAGGAAGAAAAGAATGAGGTATTTCGTGCGTAGTTTCTTACATTCATCACCTGTTCTGAAATGACACTGTTGCGGATGCTGTGGCTTAAAAATTAAACACGTCGGGTGCCTGGGTGGCTCAGTTGGTTAAGCGACTGCCTTCAGCTCAGGTCATGATCCTGGAGTCCCAGGATCGAGTCCTGCATCGGGCTCCCTGCTCGGCAGGGAGTCTGCTTCTCTCTCTGAACCTCCCTCCTCTCATACTCTCTCTCTCATTCTCTCTCTCAAATAAAAAAAAATTAAACACGTCATTAAAATTAACGTCACCTGTTCCTTTCACTGCGGCCACTAAACCATCTAAGACTCCCGCCATACCGCGCCGGCTACAGCACTAGACCCCAGGGCGAGGCCCAGGCTCGGCGGGCGCTGGAGGAAGTAAGCGAGCGCCTCCGCGCGGGGAACACACGGAAGCCGCACGTTTGCGGCGTTTGCGTGCGAGGCGTGCGTGAGAGCGGGCGGGGGCGAGACCGGGGGTGGGGCCAGAGGAGCGGGCTGGCGGGAGCGCGCGCAAGGCTGCCTGAGGCGCCAAGGAGCATGCGCGCCCAGGGGGCGGGAGGGTGGGGGGGGCGAGTCTGGGAAGGGGCGGGGCCGCGTCCTCGCCCTTGACTTCCGCCGCCTGCTGGGGAGACCGCCTGCTGTCGCCAGGCGCGCCACTGAGAGTCGGAGGAGGGGACTTTCCGACCCCGCCCCCAAGTTCCTCCTCTGGCCTATAGGAACTGAGCAGTCCCGCGGGCACCGGAAAGAGGCGGAGCCTCCGCCCTCACTGGGCCTGGCGTCCTGGGCTCACAGCGCCCTCTATTGATGCTCTTAGGAGCCGCATGGAACCCGTCCAGTGCGCTTTGCACTTGGATGAAAAGGGTCGCTCCGCTGGCTTTGGGAAGGGGTCTCCTCACCCAGATCCTAGTGAAGCCCCTCCCCTCAGACACGCATTTTAATGTCATTGAGTAAATTTAGCTAGATAGACCCAAGAAAGGAAAATCTGTTATAATGCTAAGTTAAAGAAGCTAGCTAGAGTCAAGAGGCTAAACATGGTGATTCCATTTATATGACATTTTGGAAAAGGTAAAACTACAGGAACAGATCAGTGTGGTTGCTAGCGTCTGGACTACAAAGGGACAGTGAAAACAATGAGGATGAGGACTGTGGTGATGGTTACACAACTGTATGCATTTGTTAAAACTCACATAACCAAAAACTAAAAAGTGTGAATTTTCCCAAATGTAAATTATACTTTAATTTTTAAAACACTAAAACCCTTTCATTTTTAAAAACCCGAGCAGGGGCACCTGGGTGGCTCCAAACAGTTAAGCGTTTGCTTTCCGCTCAGGTCATGATCCCAGGGTCCTGGGATAGAGCCCCGCATCAGGCTCCCTGCTCCGCGGGAAACCTGCTTCTCCCTCTCCCACTCCCCCTGCTTGTGTTCCCTCTCTTGCTGTCTCTGTCAAATAAATAAATAAAATCTTTAAAAAACAAATACGTGAGCAGAAAGCAGATTGGTGTTTGCCAAGGGCTGGGAGGAGGGAAGAATGGGGAGATTAGGGCGTAAGGAGTTCATTTGGAGTGATAGAAAGGTTTTGGAAGTGTATAGAGGTGGTGGTTACACAACAATGTGAATATAGTTAAGTGCCTCTGAATGGTTCACTTGAAAATACTTAATTTTAAGTTATGTAAATTTCATCTAAAAAAAATTAAAAGTTCTAAAAAAAAAAAACGTTCAGGCTCCTGCCTGCCTTTCTATTCAACAAGCTCGTGGGGTGAGGGGCACCTGGGTGGCTCAGTCGGTTAAGTGGCTGCCTTCGGCTCAGGTCATGATCCCTGGGTCCTGGGATCGAGCCCCACGTCCGGCTCCCTGCTCGGTGGAGAGCCTGTTTCTCCCTCTCTGCCTGCCTACTTGTGCTTTCTCTCTCTGTGTCAAATAAATAAATAAAATCTTTAAAAAAAAAAAAAAGCTCGTGGGGTGAGATGTGAATTGGCCATTCTGCTCTGGCCTCAGTACCCATGTACCTATCACAATGTGTGCATGAGGAAAAGCAGGAGAAAGGGAACACTTTGGGGGTTTTTTGGTTTGTTTGGTTTTTTGGGGTTTTTTTCAGATTTATTTACCTATTTGAGAAGAGAAAGCGCATGTGCAGGGGGGAGGGGCAGAGGGAGAGAGTGTCCCAAGCAGACTCCACACTGTGCGTAGAGCCCAATGGAGGGCTCGATCTCACGACCCTGAGATCACGACCTGAGACAATGAAACCCAGAGTCAGACGCTCAACTGACTGCGCCACCCAGGCATCCCAAGGGGAACACTGTAAAGCTGTCTCTGCCCATGAAGGATTAGAGAGTTAAAGGTCCACCTCCCTACCCAGTAAGACGAAATGCCCTTGTGCCACTGACTTTCAACTTCAGATGACGAAACTGATGCTCAGAGATCAACGGGCGCACCCAAGGAGGAACTGACTGCTGGCAGACAGACTCCAGGACCTTATCTCTTTACCACCACACCAGGAGGTAATACTCCCTTCCCTTCTGTAGCTGGGGAGACTGAGGTTCAGGGAGGTTACACAAGATGAGGAAGTGGCAAAGCCTAGTGACAACCAGGACCCCTGAACATCCTGTGTCCTTTCTCTAAGAGATAGGAACCTGTTTTTTGGTGGTTCATTCTCTCCTTGCCTCCCACCCCAACACTATCTCCCCTCTTTGCACGATTGAGGGAATAATCCCAGGGAGTCTGAGGACCCTGACTGCTCATTGCAACACGACACTCAAGCTGGGGGAAGTCATCGTGCTCAGCTACACCCAGTCCCCTCTGGAGGGCCCCAAGAGCACCCCATACTCTAGTCCAGAAAGCCTTCCCCAGCCCCTCAGGACAGCACACACCCAGGAGACACAGAATCTAAAAAACAAAGTACAAACTTTATTTTGTTTCTTTATAAAGGCACGGTGGCCTCTTGGTTTTTTTCCCCCCACTTTCTTAACAAAATATAATAGCTTCTCCTTGAACACAAAGACCTCAAAATTGTAAAAAAAAAAAAAAAACAAAAAACAAGAAACAAAAAACAGAAAAGATAAACAAAACCAAAACCAAAAAGAACCAACAACAAACAAAACAAAGAGAGAGAGACAAAGACATTTTTGGGGTGGAAGATGGGAAACCTGGAGGGAGAGATGGGGCTGGGTGGTGGTGGGGAGTGGCGAATCCTCGTGCTGAGCCGAGGCCAGGAGGGGAGGGGAGAAGGGCAGCAGCAAACCCCAACCGAGAAGCATCGTAGACCCCCGGGCCCCCGGAGAGCCCCGACCCAGCCAGACCCCCAACCCATGTAAGTGCTTAAAGGAGAAAGGAAAAAAACCAAAAAGAGGAGGGAAGGAGTCAAAAACTGACCATCTAGGGCTGGCTCTGGGGAGGGCAGAATACCTTGGGGTTTTGTTTGATTTTCCCTGTTCTTAAAAACATGTTTAAATGAAAAAATGCTTTTTGGCGGAGAGAGGCCAGGCACCTGTGTCAGCTTCCCCCGGCCTCCGGGGCGAGGCCCAGCCCCAGGTGTCCCGGTGCTCCCACGCGCTCCTGCCACCCCAGCCCCCGGGACCTCAGGTCAGGTGGCTTCGCTCCAAGGTGGATTTACAGTATTGAAAAAGAGGTCATAAAAGAGACCCAAATGACGTCGTAATTTTGTAAAAATTCCTCACTCGTTCACCTGCGTTGCTCCCTGTTGCTGCCCCACCGGCCCCCTCCAGCCCCAAGAAGGGAAAGGAGGGCTGGGGGGTGGTCAGGGAAGCCCCCCGTTCCCTGCTGGCTCCTCCCGGCTCTGGTCCATGGCGTCGCTGTCCGAGGCCTCCGAATCGGAGGCAGTGTCAGAGGCGTGGGCCTCAGGGAGGCTGCGGCCCGGCTTCACGATGACCGCTCGCCGCTGCTCCTCCTCCTGCTCCCGCCTTTCCTGGGTGCCCTCGATGTGCTGGATCGCCTGGGGGGGGGGGCCAGGCTGTGATGAGGGCGGCCGGGGACACGCGCACACACACCCCCCCCTCCGCCCCAGAAAGGCCCACAAGGAAGCCTAGCAACACAGCAGCCGGCCTGCCCAGCGGTCAGAATGCCTCGGCTAAGCCGAAAAACTCCTAGGGGATCACAGTGCAGGGTCGCCTGGGAGTCACAAGTGTCCCTCATTTATATATTTCAAAGTGCCTGTTCACTTATGCAAGGTCTCTGTTATTAACTTTATTAGTCAATTTGCTGGGTTTATGTGCAACTACAGTTGCAGGGGTTGATGGGGTTTTTTTGTTTAGTTCTTTCTTTTTGTGATGCTGTTGGGTCTCCCAAGGGGGGCCATGCAAAGCTGGGCCCAGCAGAGACTTCGGGCCTGACCCACGGAGCTGATCGATCATCTCGTTTCTTCCTCCTGTGCAGGAGGCTTAACTGTCCCCCAGCCAGCCACTGCCATCGGCACCCCGCCCCGGGTCCTGGGAGATGGAGCTGAGAGGAAGCTCTGGACCAACCCAAGAGCTGGATGCAGGAACTTGACCACAGGGGGCTCAGGGAGCAAAGAGCCCTCTCAGCAAATCCCATAGAGGGAAGGAACGGGGTCTTCCAGGCCATGCTGTCCCCTGCCCATTCTCTGCCCTAAACCTTCTCCAGAGCCACCTCCCACCGCAGACACAGAAAGGGAGACGCGGGAATGGACACAAAGGGCCCGTTCCCACATGATGCCCCGTCCCCAAGCCCAGGTACCTGCACGATGGTGTCCAGGTTTTGCCGGGACGTGGAAACAGAGTTGATGACCGAGGAGGGGCCCATGGTGACAACGTTGATGTGGTGGGAGGGAGGGGGTGGTGCCGGCACGATCACTGTGGGGTGGTGGGTGGGAGCCGGAGGGGGCAGGAGCTGCAAGACAGAGGCCCTCAGTCTTTTTCCAAAGGTTCTAGGAACTGCCCCTTCCCTTTTGTCCTTCTGTCGCTCACAGAGGGATGGCCCTCGAAACCATCTGCTTCGAGAGAGCCTCTGCCAACCACCCCAGCCCTTGAACTCCTTCACTCACAGAGGGCCAGGTTGTGCTCCACCCTTCTTATTTTAAAAATGAGGGAAAGGTTGGTCCAGAGAGGGCCTTCTCAGCCATCTGAGATCCCGTGGCCCCTTCACTCTCCAGCACCAAGCAAGCACTTCAATAGCTAATAAATCCAGTGGTTGTGGGGTGCCTGGGTGGCTCAGTCGGTTAAGCATCCAACTCTTGATTTCGGCTCAGGTCATGATCTCGGGGTTGTGAGATCGAGCCCCCGCATCAGGCTCCTCACTCAGCAGGGAGTCTGCTTCAGAGTCTCTCTCCTGCTCCCTCTGCCCCTCCCCCCACTCGTGCTTGCTCTCGCTCTCTAAAATAAGTAAATAAAAAATTTATTAAAAGTAGGAGCGCCTGGGTGGCTCAGTCGTTAAGCATGTGACTTCGGCTTGGGTCATGATCCCAGGCTCCTGGGATCGAGCCGCACGTCGGGCTCCCTGCTCGGCAGGAAGCCTGCTTCTCCCTCTCCCACTCCCCCTGCTTGTGTTCCTGCTCTCGCTATTTCTCTCTCTGTCAAATAAATAAATAAAATCTTCAAAAAAAATTTTTTAAGTAAATAAATCTTAAAAAAAAAATACACTGTTTGTCAAGAGTGTGGACTCTGGATTTCGACGGCCATGCCATTGAGGATCACGAGTGGGCATGTAATGTAACCTTTCCGCGCCTCAATTTTGCCATCAGTAAAATGGGAAGAATAAGAGCTCAGGCCTCAAAGGGCGGTTACAAGGCTTCAACGTAATAACACATGCAGGACACCTGGGAGCCAGTAACCTTAGGCCCTGAGTCTGCCCCGCCGGGGCCCAGAGGCACTGATGCTGCAGGCAAAAGCCCCTCCCAGCACCTCCTGCTCACCTGGGTCCGCAGGTGCTGCTGTTCCCGCTCCAGTTTCTCCTGGTGCAGCAGCCGCACCTGCTCCTGCTGCTGCTGCAGCTGCACCTGCTGTGCGATCACCTTGAGCTTTTCCGGATACATGTGGGCCTCCAGCGAGCGCACCTGGGGGCAGGACAATAGGTTCGGGGCAGGGCTCGGACCACACCCCGGCGCCTCCCCCCACCGCGAGCAGGGCCCTCAGGACTGCTGAGGTCAGCCTCCCCAAGCTCTGTCCTTCGCCAAGAGACCATTCGCTCCTGCTGCAAACCCTAGCATGGAGCTTGTCCACCCTCGGGGTAGAGACCAAAGTCCTTAGAGCAGCCTGCCGGGCTCGCCATGACTCACCTCCTCTCCTGCCACGGCCTCCCTCATGCCGTGCTCCCTCCCACCTCCAGGCCCCTGCCCATGCTGCTCTGTGCAGAGCACCCTTCTCGCCTCTCTGCACCGTTAACTTCGAGACTTGACCTCCCAACCTCAGCTCAAGTCACTTCCACGGAGAAGCCGTAGGGCAGCCTCCCTGGTTCCCCAGTGCCCACCACTGGCACGTGGCCTTTATTACAGCTGTGTTTTTATTATTTTTTTTAAGATGTTATTTATTTATTTAAGAAAGAGCGAGAGCACATGCATGCGCAGACAAGGGGGGGAAGGGGGATGGGACAGAGGGAGAGGGACAAGCAGACTCCCCGCTGAGCAGCGAGCAAGACGTGGGGATGGATCCCAGGACCCTGGGATCGTGACCTGAGCCGAAGGCAGAGGCTTAACTGACTGAGCCCCCGAGACACCCCACAGCTGTGTTTTTACAGTGTGAGATCCTCTAATGTTCCCCCACCCCATGCAGACAGTGACCCTGAAGAAAGGGAGCCGTCTGCTTTGCTCCCGGCTGGGTCCCTCACTCTCAGGCCTGGCACAAAGCAGGTGCGCCTGTAAATAACTGCTCAACCCAGCAGCCTCACCTGCTCCTCCAGCATCATGCGCACCGAGCGCTCCTTGTCCAGTTGCTGCCTCAGCTCGATCATCTCCCGGCGCAGGTCCTCCGCCTTCTCGTCCTCCCAGATGTCTGGCGACCCGATGCCCTCGTCCTTGTCCTCTGCCCGCCGCCGCTTGGGGGATGAGCCGCTCAGCTCCTGGGGACCCCAAGGGGCCAGTGAGTGTGCTCTGACACCCCCATATTACCAACAGCACCACCACCAGGTCAGAGGACTCCCTCTCAGCCCCCCAAGGCTGTCAGGCCCAGGTGTGCCCCATTCTGCAAATCCAACAAACGGCCAAAGGCCAGAAAGGGAGCAGAATGGACTTGCTTTCCAGAAATCACCCGGTTCCTTCCAGAGCCCACCCCATGCACTTGACGGATAGGTAAACAGAGGCCCAGGCAGGAAGGGAAATGCCTGAAGTAGGCAGGTCAGTGGGGAAGATGCAGCCTGCAACCACATCAGAGTCCCAGGCCATGGTGAGCCGGGACAGGCCAAACAAGGGAAAGGGAGCCAGGAAGAGGGCAAGGCACTGAGGCAGCAGGAGGCCTCCACAGGGTGCTACCTGGATAAAGCGCTTGAGCTGTGTGTTCTGCTGCAGAAGCCTGGTCTTCTCCTGCTCCAGGGAGAAGATGTACTCTGCCGTCTGCTGGAGAATGGCTGCCTGAGGGCGGGAGGGACAAGTCAGGGACCCCAGCGGGCAGGGTCTGCCAAGGCTCACTTTCTTCTCCCCACTTGAGCCCACCACTTCCTCCAGGAAGCCTTCCGGGCCCTAGCCCACCTTGCTGAGCTTCTCTCCATCTGTGTGGGGGATTAGGGTCTTGAGGGACTGGAAGCCCGCGTTGATGCTCTGCATACGCCTCCGCTCGTTGCTGTTGGCGATCTCCCGCCGAATCCGCCGCTCCTGGTCCCGCTGAGTCTCAGGGGTCAGTGGAATGTTGGCAAGGCTGCAGGGGAGGATAAAGACATGCTCAGGCTAGGTGCCCTCCGTACCCTGCCCCGGTGGGACCCTGTCTTTACCATTCACCTCCAGAGGGCCCCTAGTATAACTTTCATCCCTCCCAGTGCAGAAGATGAGAGGCCTGTCAGATGCCTACACCCGCAGCAGATCCGGAGGGTGATGGAGTAGTATGCTCTGGGATGCCTGGGTGTCAGTAAGTGTGCAGCCCCAGGTCCCAGCCCCGGTGTCTGCCCAGCCCGTGTGGGTGGGGCTCAGAAGCCTGAACGGCTACCAAGAATCTCTGTGATTCTGACGCCCATGGTCCCAGACAATTAACTGCAGACACCTGTCCCTGGGACACCTCTGAGCTCCTGGCTATACACCTGGACCCCCTCCTTCATGACTGCAGGCTTGAGGACTGAGCGAAGAGATCCCTCCTCCCTCCCCATTGCCACAACCGTATCTCCAGCCACACACTCGTCTGCAAGGCCCCAGCCTGGCCCCAGAGACCCCATGCTAAGACTTCAAAAACGAGACAGGTACCACTCCCTCCAAGAAGGGGACATCAGACCAACCACCCCTGGAGACACTTCTCCCCCAAGCCCACGCACCCCAAGAGGGAGGCCCACCCAGTGCCAGACAAGCAAAGCTCTCAGCGTGCAGTCGAAATGGTATTGCAAATTACGTGACTGCATCTTACAGGAGCAGCAGCTAGGGGGGTGAGAGAGAAGACAGCCAGTGGAAGGGGGGAGGCTGCGGGCCCAGCGGCATCGGCAGGAGGCAAAGGCAGCAGCGGGGCCTGTGGGCCCAACGCCACTGCTCCCGAGGGCTGGGCCTGTGTGTGGCCTGGAGGAGGCATTTCCCCTCTCCCGGCCCTCTCCTGTAACTCCCCCCGCCCCTGGCCTGATGGCTTCCAGATGCTGGGCTCCCAGAAGAGGCCACCGGCCCCACCCAAAGCCACAGCCCTGGCTTCTTCCTGAGGGGCCCTCCCGGGGGTGACCTGGTCCAGGCCTGGGCCAAGAGAGCTCACACCCCTGGTTCTAGAGAAGTAGGGAAAAGGACTACGGGTAGCCTTATTCCATCGATGGGGGCCCTGGGTTCAAAGAGGTGCCCAAGCCCCCGTGCCCATCCCCAGGCAGAAAGGAGTTTGCTCAGAAACCCAGGAGAACACGTCTACAACAGCTGGAGACAGCCAAGGCCTTTCCTGGCCCCCTGGCCCAAGCCATCTGTCCTACTCCAGGCCTGCAGGACCCTGGACTTGCCCTTGCCCCTTCCTGGGCCTTCGCCTCCTCTCCTGACAGAGAGGTAGTCCATGTCAGCCTCGGCTGGGGGTCCACTGACAAGCCCTCTCCTCCACCAGCACCTCCAAGGCCTCCCCGGGCCCCCTGCCTCAGGATGCAGTTTCATCACGGCACCCAGAATGTCGATGTTCGAAAGGGGACCCACAACCCTTTCTTCACAGATAAGACTCAGGGCTCAGAGTGAGGAGGGACAGAGCTTTAGAGTCACACTACCAGTCATCTGGCCCCCCACTTCTGGGCCAGGGGCACCTCCCTTCTTCCAGTTTCCCCGCCCCTACAGTGGAGGTGATGGGATGTCTGGGCGGAACAATGGAGAGGATGCAGGCCTGAGACCTGATATGCAGGGGCTTGCCTGCCCTTTGTGGGGGGCATTAGAACCTAGTCCAGGCTCCCTGGTCTGGCTGTGTCCTCCAGACCCTCTGTGGTGGGGAGAAGAAGAAGAAGAAGAGGTGGGGTAGGTAGCCTGGCTGGCTCAGTCAGAAGAGCATATGACTCTTGATCTTGGGGTCGTGAGTTCTATACCCATGTCGGGTATAGAGCTTACTTTAAAAAAGAGGTGGAAAGAGATGTCCAAAGGAAGCCAAGCCACCAAGGTCAGACAGCCAGACCAGGGCTCAACAGGCACCTGCAGATGCCAAAGCCCAGCTCCCCCCCCACCATGGTACCCTCCACTGATGGCTCACAAAGCGGCTGCTGCTTACCAGAGTCCCGTGTATGGCCTCAGCAGGTAGTGTCCCTGCCCCTCCCAACAAACAGGCACAGAAGTAGAATGCCCTGCCCAAGTCCACCATGAAAGACAGGAGGAGCAGGGTGCAGGCAATGCAGCTCCTGCACGTCCCAGCCCCCACTACCCCAGGTCCCACCTATGCCCCCCAACCCCCAAAGAAACCAGAGTTCAGCCCCACCTCCCCCAACCAGCCTGCTCATCTGCCCATGAAAATCTCTGCCCTGGGAGACCCTCCGCTCCTCCCTTCTCCCCAGGATGCCCGGGAACTGGAGACACCAAAGGAGAGTGAAGGACCCAGGCAAGGAGCAGAGCCTGCTCATCTTGGTTCTTCCCAATGTTCCATCCGTTCTGTCCCCTTTGCCACCAAGTCCATCCACCCAGCCTCCTGGTTCAGGAACCAGCTGCTGGGGAACCTAATGCGCACTCAAGTCCCAGAAAACAGACTTCGCCCCAAAGCTGCAGTTCCTCGTGAGGGACTGCCACCAAGACCCTAATGGATAACTCACCGAAATAGCCCTGGAAGTACCAGCTGATAGTTTCTTTAATAGAATGTGGACTAACCAAGGTTTCTGATTGGTGGAATGTTGACTCATCAGGGGTTCTGATTGGCGAAAGCCGGCTAACCAGCTGTTGATTGGTGGAATCACGGCTAACCAGGAGTTCTGATTGGTGGGAGTGCTGGCCAACCAGGGGTCCTGATCGCTGACCAACCAGAGATTCCTGTAATGGATGGCTAGTCCAGCTACTGTACTAGATAGGGATAAAGGGGATTTTTTCTGCAAATGCCTGAAAGTTTCTTACACTTCTTTCTGAGCTTTGCACACATAAATGTGATTTACAGGAATGGTAAGGAATGGTAAGGCCCTCTGCCCCC
The DNA here is from genome assembly GCF_002201575.2 of Neomonachus schauinslandi. Taxonomy (NCBI): domain Eukaryota; kingdom Metazoa; phylum Chordata; class Mammalia; order Carnivora; family Phocidae; genus Neomonachus; species Neomonachus schauinslandi. Next base: position 140,685,017 of record NC_058407.1, read on the forward strand.
TCCACATCAACTTCAGACTCGCAGGTGAGCAGTGAAGGGTCCACTGACACCCAGCGTCTGTTCCTTCTCTCCCTCCCGGACTGCCCTCCGACAGTCAGTCTCCAGGAGAAGGGCGGCCAACGGCCAAGAACAGTTTGGGTACCAGCCCTGGGTGCCGAGACTGCCACCCCAATACCAGAGTACCCCCAGACGGCCCCCTGGGAATAACACCAGCATAGCAATCAGAGCCTCTGGGGTAGGGAGCACACTCTTCAAGACAGAATCCTGACCTGTACCTGTTCTTCCTGCCCAGCCCAAAGGCAAGTAGCCCCCATCCACCTACACCCCCAGGCTCAGCTCCAGCCTCAGATTAGGCATGGAGAACTCTCATTTTTCACTGCCCAAAGTCACTCACATACATGCCACTCAACATTTCCAGTGAGAGGTAGGAAAGCCCACATGGGATTTCTCCCACACCCCAAGAGGAGGACAGGAGGGAAGAAGCGACCCTCAGCAAGGATGCCAAGGCGCTCATCCTTCTCTGTGCAGCCAAGTATTGAAGCAGCCCAGGGCCTTCACCCAGCCCTACTGCTTCTATCCATACACCTCACTCTGACCAGCCTGCCACCGCTGCCCTTGGCTCTGAATAGACCATGGCCAGGCTGTTCCCATCAGAAACACCTCTCCCCTCTCGGGCTTCCTCGGTCCTTCAGAGGGAGCTCCCTGCACTGTGTTCAAGTACAAACCAGCCCAGCCATTTACTAGCCATGGAACCCCATGCTTAAGCACTTCATCTCCCAAAGCCTGTTTACCCACCTGTAAAATGGGGGGCTACTGCCTCACTTCATAGGGTCATGGTGAAATTTAAAAGACATGGAGGAAGAGGGCGCCTGCCTGGCTCAATCAGTAGAGCATGAGACTCTTGATCTCAGAGGTCATGAGTTCAAGCCCCACATTGGGCACAGAGAGTACTTTTAAAAATAAATAAGTAAGTAAAAATGATCCTTAGGTTATAAAAGAGAGAAGGAGATGGAAGAAGAAAAAAGAGATTGAGGGCAACAGGATGCCTTGTTTTTCCAGAGTTTGTACACAGGACTCCAGGAGATCCCAAGATCTCTCTTTATTACGGGGCTGACAAGACTCTTTAGCACCAGATTTTGAGCTGTTAGGACAGGGCCAATCCTGGTTCCCAGCACAGAGTAGGTGCCACATATATACTGGATCAGGGACTCAGGACACACTCCAAAGCCCCTAACTGTCTCTACCTCCTGAGAACTGATCTCTTTGCCTCCACCAAGGACAGCAGGTAAACACTTAATAAGACCACAATGCTCCCGCTTCTAAGAGTTTGAGTGCTATTTTAACAGACACCAGGCGCTTTCCAGACACACAGCCAACCTTCACAGGTGCTCCATTTTATAGAAGTGGAGAGCAGTGAGACCACACAAGTCCAAAACCACAGAGCATGGGCATGAGCCGGGCTAGGAGGGTGATGCGGGGTGGGGGACACATCAGTTGGTGCCCACTTTGCAGTACGGCCCCCTCCAGTGGGTCTGGGAGGGGAATGAGAGAGGTAGGGAGCCCTTCTAGTCACTGAGGGATGGAACAAAGTCCCCCAGCCTCAGAAGCCATCCACACAGCCCGAAGGTCCCACCTAACCCACACACTTGATCCCACCTCAGCCCACAGCTTCTTCTGAAAATGAACAAACCCAGAGGGCCCAACTCCACACCCAGTGCACAGGCTTACACCTGTCTCACAGATAGGCAGGCTGAGCATGTCCCCAGGCCTGAGCCTGGGGCACCTGACCGCTAGAGACTGCTGGACTCCTCTAAAGCAGGGCTTGGGACAAGGACAGTGAAGCCAGAGTCCTGGGAGGCCAAGAGAGGATTCAACTAAGTCCCAGGCCTGGTGGCCAGAGGTCTCCGCTGTGCCAAGCCTGCCCAGGATCAGGCCCAAATAGTCCCGCCCAGCCCTTCTCTGAGCAACCAGCCACTAGGGGTAAGAGCAGGGCTCTGGGATCAGGGTTCAAGTCCCAGCCCCACCACTTGCCCTTCTCAAGCCTCTGTCCTCATCCCATATGGGAATCATAAGGCCGCTTAACTGAGGAAGAAGAGTGTGAAAATTCAATGAGAAAAATCTAGCAAAACGAATCCCTAAAACATATTAAGAGCTCCAGAATTTTTTTTCTTTACTTATTACAGCTAGGTCCTCCAGGTAGACCTTCTGGAAGGGCCAGCACCCCGAACTTGAGAACTGTTAAGGTAGGAGCCCTGGGGCGAGGTGAGGGTGTGTGTGTGTGTGTATACTTGAGCAGCAACCTTCTCCGAACCCGGTTTCTGCAGCCCCTGCTGTCCACCAGCCTGGGCCACACCGCCCCGGGCTCCTCCTCCCTCAATCCCCGCCCAGCCTGCCCCGGGCGGCAGAGCACGTGGCCCCAGCCCTAGGGAGCCATTTCGCTCCAGGAGTAGCATGGTTCTCAGGGGCCTTTAGGTTCCAAACCTGGGCACACAGGAGAGCCCCAGACGAGCACTGCCATGTCCCGCGGGCCGTGTTCAGTGCAGATGCCCAGGCCCTTCTCCTGGCCATCGGAGTTTCGGGCATGTGCATTTTAACAAGTGTCCAGGGGAACGGGATGCGAGTGGTGCACGCATCCATCATCCTTGATAAAGGGTGGATCTGGAGCAACCCGGGGCAAACTTGGGAAGTGGCTCCCGGGGAGGGCCGGGGACCTGGGATCACCCACCCACGCACCCACCGGGCTGCAAGATTGAACACTTTCGGTTTATGGCTAGGGGGAGGGGCGTGGGATGGGAAAGTTTGCAGCCGAGACGTGCGTGCTACAGGCAGCGGCCTCGTGAAGCCAGGGGCGGCGTCCGGTGCCCCCTCCCCCAAAAGCATCCCCACCCCGGGCCTGCCTGGCCCATCCAGCCCTCGGGAGCCGAGCTTTGTGCGGGGAAAGCGTGGCCCGGGCGCGCCTACAACTCCCACAATGCCGCACCGGCAGGGCGCGGGGAACTACAGCTCCCGAGAGGCGGCGCGCCGAGGTCCGCCTACTCCAAGAGGGCTGCAGAGTCACGTCCAGGCCTCGCTAGTAAACAGCGCCCGGGCGCGGGCGGCAAGCGTGCGACCGGCCGCCAACGTGCCGGAGTCCGCGGCGCCACACGGCCTGTAGCGCCGGCCTCTCGGGTCCCACCCATTCCCGCACCCCCACTCGAGCACGCCCCCCCATCCCCGCCGCAGCCCCGCTCCCTGCAAACACATCATCGGGCTCCCCGATCCTCCCCCCCGACCCCGCGCCCAGAGCCGCGGCGTGGCTGCATTGTAGCCGCCCGCGCCGCAGCCCCACGCGCGGCCCGGGCCCCCCCCAAGTCCCCTTGGAGGGGGTCACCCAGAGACAGCGAAGAAGGAGGGAGAGGAAGGAAGCCGCCGCGGGAGGGGGGAGGAGGAAGCGCGGGGGGGAAAGCCACCAGCACCAAGCATGGCCGGGACTGCTGCAGAACCACGTGGGTCTGTTTGCAATTTACAAACGTCGCGACTCGCCCGCCTGCAGCGGACAAAAGTGACCGGGGCCGCTTGGGGCCCCCACGTTCCGGGGGAGGAGGGTCCCCCGGCCGCGCAAGCCCGGCGCGCGGGGCTGTAGCCGCCCCGGCGGCTAAGAAAGGCGAGCGGGGTCGGCAGCGCGGGCCATGCGTGCGCACACGCGCGCCAGCCCGGGCGGGCTGGCCGGGGGCTGCAATCATGGGAAGGGGGTGGGGGGGAGGAGGAGTACACACCTACAGAGCCCTCCTATCACTTCTTTCTCTGTTTTCCTGAAATGTTGCAAAGAGGGCACCTTCTGAGTGGGTACCATGAAATACTCCATAGCGATCGGCCCCCCTCCTCTGCACGAGCCGGGTCCCGCGGTCAGCCGGAGAATGCAAGATGGAAATCCGAATCAAAGGGCAGCGCCGGACGGAGGTGCAGAAACGGCCGGTCCCAGATGCTGGCGGCGGCGGCGGCGAGGGGAGGGAGGCGGGCGGGAGGGGCGGGAGGGAGGTCTCTCCGGCCTGCCTCCCCGGGCGTGTGTATGTGTGTGTGTGTTTGCAGCTGATCAGATGTCTGTTTCAAGGCGGGAAACAGCTGGTGAAAACTCAGCACTCCCCCGGCCTCCTTCCGCGGAGTAAGGAATTGCATGTAAACAAAGGACTATTTGCAGCGCCCCCCGGGCGGCGCGAGGCCGGGGCGAGAGGGGCGCAGGCCCCCGGGGGCCGGTTGCGGCCAGGGTCTGCGGGCCTACCGCCCGGCACCAGTAGCCGGGGGCCGTGGGCCGGCTGGGGGGGGCGCGGCGTGAATGGAGCGAGCTGCGGCCGAGCTACATGCGCCACTATGGGTGATGAGGTCCATCAGCTGACAGGTTGGCAAGCGTTGCAAAAAAAAAAAAAAAAGGGCCAGCCACCGCGAGGGAGCCTAGCCCGTGCGTCCGGGGTCCGGCAGGGACTGCCTGATGCAGGGTCCCGCGCTCGGCGGCCCTCGGGGACAGAGAGCGCGCAGCTGGGCCCGACGAAGACGGCTTAAGCGGCCTGGGGTGCTGCTCGGGGCTTTTTCTTTTTCACGGTTGCAGCTGCACGGAGAGGAGCCGCTCTGGCGCGCTCCCTCCGAGCCCAGGGCCCCCTGGAAACTTGCGTCACAGCCACCTCTTCCCACATGTAACTTGGGGCCGACTTCGGAGGCCAGCCAGCCCCCTCCCTCCCTGCCTGCCCAGTTGGCCGCCCAGCCCGGGCTCTGGAGCCTGGGAATCCCGGAGCCGGGGAGGAGGAAGCAAAGGGGGGCGCGCCGGGCGCCTCAGATCCTGGGGCTGCCTTAGGAAACGGGGGGCCCGGTGGGGAGTGAAGGGTGGAGGCGGGCCAGGACGGCAGCGGCCCCGGCGGCAGGCTGCCTGCGCGGCTCGAAAGCCTGGTGGCTGCCGCCGGGTACCCCCCTATTACCCTCCCTCCCACTTTCCCCCTCCGCGGGGAGGCTGGACAGCAGGACGCGGAGGGCCAGAGGGCCGAAGCTTCTTATTCATGGCTAAGCCAGTGCGGGACCTGCTCCTCCGCCAGGGTGCGCTCTCTACTACGGGTGACGGCCCGGGGAGGGGAGGGAGGGACGCTGTGCGGCCAGCTTCCGTCCTCCTTCCCATATCCCCTCCCCTGGCTCCTGGAGGGTTGGCTCCTGGCTCAGGAAGACCACGCCTGCCTTGGAATGTCCTCCCTCCTGCCCACCGCCTTTCCCAATCCCATCCGCCTTCAAGGTTCCGCCCAAATCGCGCCTCCTAATTAAAATATTCCTACTAATAACAAGAGTTACTGTTAACTTTAGGAACTATTATTGTTACTAGATATTGCCACAACCTTGTAGATTTTTGCATGCATGTTCTCCGATCCTTAAACCAACCTGTTGGGCAGTTTCCCCAAGTACAGATCCCAGTCCCTGGAAAGCCTCACTGTGGGGACAGGAAATGTGCTCAGGAAATGATGACTTCTGGGGGGCAAATAGGATACAGGGCCACATAACTGTATACATGGAGTCAGGTCTATAGTGCCTGAGTGGATGAATGAAGGAGTGAATGAATGAGAGCCGCGAGAAGTGTGTCTTTCCCTTGCTCTTCTCTTACAGAACTGCCTTGGTGGAGCCTGGTTCCCCCTGAGCACCCTGTCATTCGGACTGGTCTCCTCATTTCTTTTTTTTTTTTTTTTTAAGATTTATTTATTTATTTGAGAGAGCGAGAATGAGAGAGAGTACATGAGAGGGGGGAGGGTCAGAGGGAGAAGCAGGCTCCTCGCTGAGCAGGGAGCCCCATGCGGGACTCGATCCCGGGACTCCAGGATCATGACCTGAGCCCAAGGCAGTCGCTTAACCAACTGAGCCACCCAGGCGCCCGGTCTCCTCATTTCTGCCAAAGGTGCCAAAACGACTCCCCGCGGTGGTTCAGCCGCCCCTCCCCCAGGGCCTGAAATACCACCGCAGCCCCCACCACCCCATCCAACTCCCTCCCAACACTTAGCCCTCTTTCCCGAAGTGACAAAAGACCCTCAAACTCCAGGCTGTCCCCGTACCCAGGATTCCCAAATTCGGTCCACTGTGCCCCCTGCAAAATCCCTTAGAGCCTCCACCCCTGATTCAGTCACCTTCCTGCCCTAGATTAGGGGGTCAGCAAACTTTTTCTGTAAAGGGCAAGTTATTTGTAATAGTTTCCCATTGCTATTGTAACAAATTAACACGAAGTTCCTGGCTTAAACCAATACAAATGTATTCTCTGGAGGTCAGAAGTCCAAAAGGGTTATATTTGACTAAAATTCTGCTGTTGGGGACATCTGGATGGCTCAGTGGGTTAAGCGTCTGCCTTCAGCTCAGGTCATGATCCCAGCGTCCTGGGATCAAGCCCCGCATCGGGCTCCCTGCTCTGCGGGGAGCCTGCCTCTCCCTCTCCCACTCCCCCTGCTTGTGTTCCCTCTCTCGCTGTCTCTCTGTCAAATAAATAAATAAAATCTTTTAAAAAAAATTTTATAAAAAATAAAATCCTGTTGACAGCAGGGCTGCGTTCCTTCTGAAAGCTCTAGGGGAGACTCCTTTCCTTACCTTTCCAGCTTCTAGAGGCTGCCCATGTTTCTTGGCTGGTGACCCCACTCTGGTGGCTCACTCCAACCTCTGCTTCTATTACCATATCTCCTCAGACTCTGACCCCCCCCCCCCACACGCTCTGCCTCTTTTATGATGACTTTGGGCCCACCCAGATAATCCAGAATAATTTCCCCATCTCAAGATCCTTGCCTTAGTTGTATCTTCAAAGCCCCTTTTGCCACATAAGCTAACTTACAAGTTCCACAGATTGGGATGTGAACACCTTGGGGGGACCATACCATTCTTAGCTCAGGGGCCATACAAAACCTGGCAGAGGTTGTCATATGTCCCAGCAGTTCCACTCCTAGGTATATACCCAAAAGAATGAAAACAGGGACTCCCAACAGGTAATTGTACACCAGTGTTCATAGCAGCATTATTCACAGTAGCCAAGAGGTGCAAACCACCCACTGTCCCTCAGCTGATGAATGGATGAGCAAAATGTGGTCTACCCATATGATGGAATATTACTTAGCCTAAAAAGGAATGAAGTGTTGGGGCGCCTGGGTGGCTCAGTCGTTAAGCGTCTGCCTTCGGCTCAGGTCATGATCCCAGGGTCCTGGGATTGAGCCCCACATCGGGCTCCCTCCTTGGTGCGAGCTTGCTTCTCCTTCTCCCACTCCTCCTGCTTGTGCTCTCTCTCTCTCTCTGTCTCTCTCTCTCTGTCTCTCTCTCTCTGTCAAATAAATAAATCTTAAAAAAAAAAAGAAGTGTTAATATATATTACAATATAGATGAACCTTGAAAACATGGTAAGTAAAATAAGCCAGGATACAAAAGATCACATATTGTATGATTCCACTGGCATGAAATACCTAGAATAGGCAAATTCATTGAGACAGTAAGTAGATCAGAAGTTACTGAGGGGGGGTGTGTGGCAGGGTGGGGGGGAAATGGGGGAGTTATTGCTTAATGAGTATGGTGTTTCTGTTTGGGGTGACGGAAAATTTTGGAAACAGTGATGGTTGCACAACATTGGGAATGCAATTAATGCCACTGAATTGTACACTTTAAACATATTTTATTTTTATTTTTTATTTTAACTAGGCTTGACACCCAGTGTGGGGCTTGAACTCATGGCCCCAAGATCAAAAGTCACATGCTCTACCAAGCCAGCCAGGCACCCCCTGAATTGTACACTTTAAAATAGTGAAAACAGGGCGCCTGGGTGGCTCAGTTGGTTGGGCGGCTGCCTTCGGCTCAGGTCATGATCCCAGAGTCCTGGGATCGAGTCCCGCATCGGGCTCCCTGCTTGGCGGGGAGTCTGCTTCGCCCTCTGACCCTCCCCCCTCTCATGTGGTTTCTCTCTCAAAAAAATAAAATAAATAAAATCTTTTAAAAAAATAATAAAGTAGTGAAAATAGCAAACTTTATGCTATGTACATTTTACCACAACAAAAGAAAAAAATGGCCAGGGGGCTGGATTTGACCCCATTGATCCTGCCAATGCCTTGCCCCTTTATTGTCTCACTTCCCTCCTTGTCCAGCTTAGAATTCACAACCCATCAATATAATCCTTCCCTTGCATGTCTAACCCCACCTGCCTTACCCCTACCCTCCCAACTAGCCGAACAGCCCAGAGAAAAGGAAATCCCACAACCTCTCTGACTGATCTTATTTTCAAATCCCACAGTGGAGCCTCCTATTGCCCTGGTCTGTTTTTCGTCCCACCTTCTCTCCTCAAGACCTTCATCATCTCCCCACCTTCTCACTCAGCTACATGACTTCAGGTCCTGTTTCTCTGAGAAAATGGGATCAACCCTGAAGAAATATCCCACACACTCCTCTTGCCGCCTCTGCCTCCCTATCTGTACCTATAATCTGCCATCTGGCCCATTTCTAGATGAATGTCCGCGCTCTGTCCGTGCGTGGACAACCCCTCCATGAGTATCATTCAAAGATGTTTCTCCTGCATCCTCACTGTGTGCCCTCTCTCGAATCATTTCCATCACCAAGAACAAGCTGTGTTCTTCCCACTTAAAAAAACAAAACAAAACAAAACACCCACACCCCTCCACCCTCTCTAGCTACCACTCTCCCCCTGCTATTCTTTACAGCAGAACTCCCTAAGTGGGTGTTTTGTTCAATCTCCTCCTCTCCTGCCCCCCCCTAACTCCATGAAAACTATTCTTGCATTACTGGTGACCTCCAAGGAGCTCTGTTTTCTGTCTTCACTGTATGTGACCTTCTTGTTCTTTTTTTGCTTGGCATCTGGGACACCCCCACAGCCGAAGTCCTTGGACCTTGTCTCTGTCTACACACACTCCCAGCTTTTTGGACAACAGAGTTCCAGAAAGGACCAGAAGCTGTATAGTGTGGTTCAGAATCCAGGTTCTACCTGAACCCCAGTTTCAGGTATTAGGGTGACCACGGACAAGTTCCTTAACCTGACTCAGCTTCCTCATCTGTAACACAGAGGCATACAGCACCTGGCTTACAGGCTGTGGCAAGAAGTCTGTGATCCACCTGGCACATCAGAGCATTAGTGATAGTTGTTACCACTGATGCCAGGTTGCCATGGGCAGCGGTGGCCAGAGGCATCTGAGCTGGCCCAGGAAGAATGACAGGGTTTGGTGGTGATGTGCAGGGGAGGGACAGAGGAGGGGCCAAGCTTTTCTCCCTTCCTGCTAAAACCTGCCACAGGTGAAAAGAACAGGTGTATTGTAAGGTACTTTGCTGTGCTTTATGGTAGATGCCTGCACATAGGGTCAGGTGGTTTGACAATCAGCCTGCAGACCACTTGCCCTTTAAACCGTATGTATGTATGGGCCTGGGCAGCGCGGGGGGGGGGGGGGGGGGGTCTCTGTAAAGACTGAGAGGAGCTAACTGCCCTGGTGGATGATCTGTGTTAGAAATGCAGACTATCGGGGCGCCTGGGTGGCTCAGTCGTTAAGCGTCTGCCTTCGGCTCAGGTCATGATCCCAGGGTCCTGGGATCGAGTCCCGCATCGGGCTCCCTGCTCTGCGGGAAGCCTGCTTCTCCCTCTCCCGCTCCCCCTGCTTGTGTTCCTGCTCTCGCTATGTCTCTCTCTGTCAAATGAATAAATAAAATCTTAAAAAAAAAAAAGAAATGCAGACTATCATCTATGGAACTGACACACAGCTGGCCCATCTGCAGCTCAGTTCTGGCTGCAGACCCTGGGCAGACACTGCTCTGGAAAGCTGGTGTGGGGAGGAGGCCAGCTTGACCTGGGGAAAAGAGCTGTGACTGCAGTGTGGCCTCAGAACATGGGCCCTCCTTCCTCTACATTGTCAAATAGGAGCCCACCCAGCTCCCTTCTTCCCCATTGCTGCCCTTCCTCCAGTCCCATCTCCAAATTCCAGGTAGGAAGAGTGAATGAGAGTTATCAACAGGCTTTACGGATAAATGAATACCAAAAAATGTGGTCTATGCATCCAATAGGTATTACTCAGCCATAAAAAGGAACAGAGTACTGGGGCCCCTGGGTGGCTCAATCATTTAAGCCTCTGACTCTTGGTTTCAGTTCACGTCGTGCTCTCAAGGTTGTGGCACCAAGCCCCGTGTTGGGCTCTGCACTGGAGGTGGAGCCTGCTTAAGATTCTCTCTCTCCCTCTCCCTCTGCCCTTCCTCCCACCTCTCTCTCCCTCTCTCTCTCTTTTTCTTTTTTAAAGATTCTATTTTATTTGATAGAGAGAGAACACAAGAAGGGAGGAGGGGCAGAGGGTGAGGGAGAAGCAGACCCCCCCACTGAGCAGGGAGCCCGATGCGGGGCTCGATCCCAGGACCCTGGGATCATGACCTGAGCTGAAGGCAGACACTTACCTGACTGAGCCACCCAGGCACCCCACCCTCTCCCTCTCTTAAAAAAAAGTTTTTTTAAAAGGAACTAAGTACCAATACATGCCACCACATGGAGGAACCCTGATAACCTGATGCTCAGTGAGAGAAGGCAGTCACAGAAGGACACAGAGTGTAGGATTCCATTAAGTGAAATATCCAGAATAGGCAAATCCACAGAGACAGGCAGTAAATGAGTGGTTGCTAGGGGCTGGGAGCAGGAGGGAATGGGGAGTGCCTGCTAATGGGTATGGGGTTTCTTTCTGGGAAGATGAAATTTTCTAAAATTGACTGTGATGATAGTTGCACAAATTGTGTGAATATACTAGAAGCCATTGAATTGTACACTGCTTTTTTTTTTTACTGAAATGTAGTTAACACACAACGTTACATTAATTTCATAAATACAACTGTAGTAAGCAGACAACTCTATATGTTACACTGTGCTCACCACTGAATTGAACACTTTAAATGGGTGAGTTGTATGGTATGTGAATTCTATCTCAATAAAGTTAACAAACAAAAGGAATGAGGTACAGATACGTATAACAACATGGATGAATCTTGACAACATCACACTGAGTGAAAGAAGCCAGAAACAAAAGACCACAGTACAGAATAGGCAAATTCATAGAGACAGAAAAGGGATGAGGTTGCCAGGGAATAAGGGGGAGTCAGGGGGAAATGGGAAGGGGGGATTTCTTCTTGGGGTGATGAAAATATTCTAAAATTGATTGTGGTAATGATTGCACAACTCTGTGAATATACTAAAAACCACCCAATCATACACTTTTTCTTATTTTTTTTAAGATTATTTATTTATTTGTCAGAGAGAGAACACAAGCAGGGGGAGCATCAGGCAGAGGGAGAAGCAGGTTCCCTGCTGAGCAGGGGGCCCCATGCAGGGCTCGATCCCAGGACCCCGGGATCATGATCTGAGCGGAAGGCAGATGCTTAACTGACTGAGCCACCCAGGTGCCCCAATAAATAAATATTTTTTAAAAATCTAAAAAAAAAAAAAAAGAGCACCCATTTATCATTACTCAGTTCAGGAGGTCAGAAGGCCAGGTAAGGCATGACTGGGTTCTCAGCTTAGGGTGTCACCAGCTGAAATCCAGGTGTGGGCTGGTACTATGATCTCATCTGGGGCTCTGATCCTCTTCCAAGCTCACTGGTTGTGGGCAGAATTCAGTTCCTCTCAGCTATGGGATTGAGGTCCCTGTTGTGTTGCTGGCTGTTGGCCAGGGACAGGGCTCAGCTCCTAGAAGCCATTCTCAGGTCCTTGCCCTGTGGCCCCCTCATCTGAGCAACAGAGGATGGCCCTCACACCGACCCCTTTCTCGCTTTGAGTCTCTAACTTCCTCTTCTACCAGAGCCAGAGAAAACTCCCTGCTTTTAAAGGGTTCGTTGATTAATCTGTCTACCTCAGGGTCAACTGAGCCATCTCACATAGGCTAATCACAGGAATTACACCATATGCACAGGTCCCACCCACGCTCAACAGGAGGGGAGGATTAGAGAACAAAAGTCACTGGGGGTCTAATGAGAATCCAGCTGCCACAGATGGGGGAACATGCAGGAGGTGCCAAGAAAGTTAAGGGATTTTCCTAAGGACATACAGAGAACTGGATAGGGATCCTAAACAGGAATCTAGGGCCCCAACCCTAATTTAAGGCTTCTTCCTCCACACAAATATGGCAGGACCTGGGGGATGTACCAGATGGTCTTTTGAGCCCCAGCATGCTCTGGTGTGTATGAGGACCCCCGCCTGCTGGTTGCAGGGCGGAGAGGGAGTACCAGCTGTTGGAACTGGGATGAGGCCCCCTAGACGCAAAATGCTCCTGCCAGGGAGAGGATCCTGACTGCTCCCAGGAAGGCAGAATAAGAGTCAGACGGCCCTCCTGGGGTTTGGAGCAAAGGCCAATATCCCCAGTGCCCAGGTCCCCTTTACTAGTCTAGACACAGAGATCTCTGGACCAACGAGGCTAGGGTCCCCCAACCACTAGGGGGCGCCTGGCACACACAATGCTTTGTGTGCAAGGCTGGCGTGAACACATTTGGGGAACCCAAGGTAGGTACCAGGCCGGGGGGGGGGGGGGGGAGGTCTGACCACCTGCCTCCTCACACCCCCAAGGCTCTGCAGATCTGGGGGGTGTCTGGCTTGTTTAGGTGCCCTAAGGCCCTGGACTCCTGATGCCTGCTTCCTTCTTCCAGCTTAATCTGATTCACTTTGCTCATAAGCAAGCCCTTGAAGGGGGGGGGGGGCGGAAGTCCACCTCTGGTATGCACCCCTGTCGCCATCTCCAGGTCCTGTTCCCGGTGTCTCCAGGCCTGACACTTCAGCCCCCTGGGGCGGGCTCCTGCCCTCACCCCTGCTCACCCTCCACCATTGTGCCCTGTCCTGGACCTGGTCAGCACCCAGCTCCTTCCATCACACTCCATGGGAAACCTTCACGTCCTTCTGCTAGGGGCTTTTCCCCCAGGGAAATGTGGGACCTGACACCCAGGCCAGGCCCTTCCCACCAGGGAGTTCCGGGGGAAGTGGGGACAGATTCTCGGGGCATCTGGTCAACATTAAAATGAGAGCAAGTCAGGGGGCGCCTGGGTGGCTCAGTCAGTTGTGTCTGACTCTTGGTTTCAGCTCAGGTCCTGATCTCGGGTTGTGGGATCAAGCTTGGGTTGTGGGATCGAGCTTCGCATTGAGCCTACGTCAAGCCCTGTTGGGCTGGGCTCTGCACTTGGTGGGGAGTCTGCTTGGGATTCTCTCTGTCCCTCTCCCTCTGCCACCACCCGCTCTCCCCCTGACCTGTACTCTCTCTCTCTCTCTCTCAAATAAGTAAATCCAAAAAAAAAAGAGAGAGAGCAAGTCAGCCCAGAAACCAAGGGGGTGTGGACAGAGAGGGCAAAGTTTGAGGAGAGGCACACAAAAATCCAGGAGTATTTGGGGTTCAGGGGGAAGGTACAAAACATAGGGCCACTGGAAGAGGACAACTAGGGATGCTGTTGAGCTCGGGGAGGGTGTCCAGTGTTTGTCTGCGACGTGGGCTCTCCTCTGAAGGAGTGGCCAGAGATGGGGGAGGGAAGGCAGGACCTCAAGTCCCATTTGAGGATAGAAAAGGCTGGGCCAGGAGTGGCCAAGTCGGGGAAGGGACAGAGGCCTGCTCTGATGGGGGAGGCTGCGGGAGTGGATCTGCCTAGGGAGGGGTGGGCTTGGAGCCCCAGAGTACCCAGATGTCTGTGTGCCTCTATGGCCTGCGCCCCCAGACGAGCTGCTGCTCTGGCGGCTTTACCGCCGTTCTGTTTGGTCCTCATTATGGCACCTCAAGTCCTGGGATGCCCTAGGGACTTGCCCAAGATCATGCCCGCCAGTCAGCGCCTGGCTCCCTTCAGGCCCCTCCCAGCCGCCTGTGCTCCTGCCCCCGGAGTGGCTCCCATGCTGGCCTCAGGACTCCAGAGCTCACCTGCTACCAGATGAGGCCAGGTGCAAGAGAGGAGCCGGCCTGGGTTGGGGCGCGGAGAGGAAAAAACATGGTCTGCGTGAAATGACAAGGTCAAGTACGCAGTGAGATAGAACCCACACATTCTGTGGTCACTGCCCAGATAGCCAAAGGAAGAAACAACTCCTGGGGGTCAGGAAAGGCTGTGGATTCGAGTTTGAGCAGACAAGGAGGAAGAAGAGAGAAGCACCCCAGAGGGGATCCAGGCTGGAGCAAAGGGGGCTGGTTTCAGGTGGGCTTTCTCCTCCCTCTGCAGCTCCAGACCTTGAGCCCCTGCTGTTCATTTCCGGCCACGCTGCTGCCAGCACCAGCACACGAGGGGTTAACTTCTGTCTGGTGCAGTGGCCTCAGCAGCCTCAGCGGCCTCAGCAGCAGCACGGGGTGGTGCCAGTAACTCAGAAGCTGCAACGTGAGAAGCAGGAGGAGAGGGGCAGGGCTGGGAAAGGCTGAGTCTCCGCAGCAGTAAGAGAGGGTTTCCCTGGCAGGACCCTGAGGCTCCACTCCTGCGGCCAGACCACATCCCCTCAGGATGGTGGCCCTTCCTGCCTCGTGCCGGGGGCTACGGCACCCACGCAGGGTGGTCCACAGTCACAGCCAGTATCCAGGCCCGTGGGCCAGGAGGCAGCAGGTCTGTGCTGCAGATCTGGGGAAGGGGCAGAGGGCTGTACCTAGGCAACCAGCAGAGAATGCACTGGGCCCCGCCCAGCTTTGCCAGAGCACCAGGTGGGGAGCTGGGCAGAGGGCAGACCCAGGAGAATGGGAAGGTTCCTTGGGGTCCCGACCTCAGAGGCCTGGCCTTGACATCCCCCTCCTTGAACAGAACTGAGTCATAGAAGCCTCCCACAGCTCCAGGGCAAGGAGACACACAAAGCTCCCTGCCCTATCCCTGGGCTGGCTGCCTGCCTGCCTCTGCAGTGAGGTCCAACCAGAGACGGGTCACTTCCCAAGTGTGTGTGAGGTGCTGGGTACTGAGTACTTCATCTCCCTTCTCTTGGTCAGTCCTCATCCACCGTATCACTGGATTCACGGGAAGTAGTGTTATGACCACCACTACCAATGAGCAGAGGCTCAGAGAAGTTAAGAAACTTGCTTGAAGCCACACAGCCAGAGCCCCAGAGCAGACTTGACCCTGGGCTTGTCTGACAGGCACACTCAGCCACATGCCATGTGGGAAGGTGGAAAAAGCGAAGTTCACCAGCAGATGAATGTGGGTCTACGTGTCGAATCCAAGAAGGGCAGCCCTGGGACTCCCAAAAAAGCAAGGTAATATAGGCTGACATCAGCACCCAGAGGAGGCAGGGGAAATGCCTGGTCCCAGATGTGTGGATGAATCTGTGGCAGGAGGGACATCCCATAAGCCCCAGGTGCGTCCCCAGAGCAGGTGTACAGCTGCTGGACACATTACAGAGCACCTCTGGGGCTTGAGGTTTGCATGGCCCTTGTCTGGAGAGTCAGCAGCATTTACTGTGGGGCAGTACTCAGCAAGGTTCTGCTAAACTGGAATGGAAACACCTCAGTTGGCATCATGGGAGCCTGCCTGGTGACCAGGAGCCGGAGAATCCCAGGGCTTCCAGCAGCATGACCTTGACTCCTCTCTCTGAGCCTCGGTTTCCTGATCAGCCCAAGTTGGAGCATACCAGCACAAACATTCAGGGTTTCTGTGAGGATCACATGAGGTGTTTGTCAAAAAGCACTTAGATTGAAAACCTTTTTTTCTTTTAAGATTTTATTTATTTATTTAGAGAGAGCAAGCATGAGCTAGGGGAGAGGCACAGGGAGAGAGAATCCCAAGCAGACACCGCACTGAGCATGGAGCCCGATGCACGGCTCAATCTCACAACCCTGAGATCACAACCTGAACTGAAACCAAAAGGCAGACACTTAATCGACTGAGCCACCCAGGCACCCCTGAAAACCTTCTTCTTTACAAAAACTTGCACATGCACGTTCATAGCAGCATTATTCACAAAAGATAGAAACAACCCAAATGTCCATGGATGGATGAACAGATAAACAAATTCTGATCTAGCCAAAGAAACAATGGAATATTATTCAGCCAGAGAAAGGAATTAAGCATTGATACCTGCCATAGCACGGAGGAACCTCGAAGACACGATGCTCAGTGAGAGAAGCCAGACACGGAAGGCCACGATGCGTGTGATTCCATTGATATGAAACATCCAGAACAGGCAAATCCATAGAGACAGAAAGCAGGTTGATGGTTGCCAGGGGCTGGGGGAGGGAGGAATGGGTAGGGACTGCTAATGGACTCAGGGTTTCTTTTTGGCTTTTTGGTTTTTTTTTCTTTTTTAAGATTTTTATTTATTTATTTAACAGAGATAGAGAGCATAAGTAGGCAGAGCGGCAGAGGGAGAGGGAGAAGCAGGCTCTCCGCCTAGCAGGGAGCCCGATGTGGGGCTCGATCCCAGGACCCTGAGATCATGACCTGAGCTGAAGGCAGCCGCTTAACCGACTGAGCCACCCAGGCGCCCCTTGTTTTTGTTTTTAATCAATTCCATTTTTTTAGAGCAGTTAAGTTCATAGCCATATTGAGCAGGAGGTACAGAGATTTGCCACACACCGGCCACCCCCACACACGCACAGCCTCCCCGACTCTCAGCACCCTCCACATGAGCCGTGCATTTGTTGCAACTGGTGAACCTGCAGGGGGTTCCTTCTGGAATTAGAAGGTGGCGATGGATGCACCACTCTGTGAAAGTACTAAAACCCACATTGGGTTGTACGCTTTAAAAGGGTGAATTTTATGGCATGTGAATTATATCTCAATTTTTATTTATTTTATTTATTTAAGTAGGCTCCACACCCAGCGTGGAGGCCAATGCAGGGCCTAAACTCACAACCCTGAGATTGAGACCCGAGCTGAGATCAAGAGTGGGACGCTTAACCCACTGAGCCACCCAGGCACCCCTATATCTCAATTTTTAAAAAGCACTTGGAAAGAGCTCAGAAAATGCAGCTCTCATTACTATGTCCTTCAACTTCAGAGCGTCTGTCACCCGATGAAAGAGATGAACATATTTTTAAATGCTCGACATCCAGAAGAGAACCGGGCAGAGTGGTCCTGGAAGCCTGGGACAAGTGACACAGAGTCTGGCTAATGGCACATAGGATACACACGAGTGACCTACAGCAGGAACCCCCGACTGCCAAGTCAGCTCTGCACAGAACTACTGAACACAAGGCCGTGGGGAGAATAATCTGGGGGCAGGAGGCTGGCAGGAAAGGCTTCTCTAAGGTGCAGCGAATGGGCCAGAGTTGGAGGACTTGAGTGGTTTAGTGGGGACGAGGGCACACGTGGACCTATGGAGGCTCAGACGTGTGCCACTGAGCAGGGCTGGTAGGGGTGGAGGGTGCTGAGCCCAAGGGGTGGCACTGCCATCCTAGCACTCTGCGTGCCCCAAGCAGGTTATGGGAGGTGCTTTGCTTCGGTTCACAAATTGGTACAAAAAGCTTGCAGTAGGCCTGCCCTGTGCCCTCTCAGAGGCTCCAGAATTCCAGGTTCCAGGTGAGAGAGAATATATGAGATCAGCAAGTCTGGTCCAGGGCAGGGCTTCCCCATACCCACTGTCGAATGACCAGACACACTGATAATGTGGCACTGGAGGGACAGAGGCAGCTACTCCTCAGAGCCTGGGCCCTTCCTCCAGCCCCAGGTGGAGCTGAGGGCCCACGGAGGGACTCCAGAGGCAGGCCTGAGCCTGCAGACCCACCGGTGAGGCCCACGAGCTTCTCCTTCCACCCATCTCCTGTCCCTCCTGCCTTCCCCCTGTCCTGTGTAGTCCGCAACCCTGTCCAAGAGAAGCCAAATAGTACAAATACCTTGGAGAAGGGAATGGGGCCAGGCCTGCTGTGAGCACACACACGATGCACACACGCACACGTGCACATGCACGATGTGCACACATGCACGCACGCACAAATGCACGGCCCTTTCAGACCACACAGATCAGAGAGAATCACCTAGAACCTACATATAGGGAAGAGAAAGAGAACTAGTTAGCATCTTGTCTCCTCTGGGCCAGGAAAGTCCCAAGGGATTTGCAGGCACTGTCTCCTTCAATCCTTAAAAGAATCCTCTGAGATTTCAAAGATGAAGAAAATGAGCTTCTGAGAGCTTAAGGAACTTAGCCAGTGGGACACCCAGTAGGTAAAAGCCATAAAGCTGAGCACAGTGCCCCAGAAGCCGGTCCTGCGGAGGCAGCTGAGCAGAGTGCGGGTGTGTGCCATTTCTGCCCACGACCAGGCATTGGCTCCTTTGGGGGACTCCTCACTCCCACTTTCTCCATGTGGTTCTAGGGGTGTTGGCCCTGTACTGGGGCAAGCTCCTGAGCCAGGCTTGTCCAATCAGCATCTGAGATGAGCTGGGATCTGAGAAGCCAAGGGGCTTGCTGGAGCCCCAGGGGGAGGCAAGCTGGGAGTTCTCAGGCTTCCGGAAGCACTGATGGGGAAAGTAGAGCAACACAGCGGACATTGGGCCAGGAGAGGGAAGCCAGTGTCCCGGTGCCATTGCTGAGCACGGAACCAGCTAGGCCCTTGGCCCATGAGTTACAGAAACTGTTGAGTAAGTGGTCTTTGAACCCAGGTCTGACTGCAAAGCTCTGCTTCCCTGCCCCTGGCTGTTCCCATAGAGGATCTGCTCCTTTCAGGGCTGCATCTCACCTCTCCCAGAATCCTGGGGTGGGGCAGTGTTGGACGCTCTGGGCCTCCTGCTAAAGCAGCTCCATCGCTCAGTCTGACCTTCAAAGTTGGCATCTGCTTGCAGGAATCTGTCTCTCTCCTCCTGGAATTCAGCCTCCAGATGTCAGATCCAAGGCGGCAGCAGTGGCTGCAGAGGGCTCCCCGGAGTGAATCAGCTGCATTCCAAAGGTGCAAACACAGACGCCACAGCCTCGGCAGCCTGGGGCTGCAGACTTCCTCCCCAGGCCCGCCCGGCCCCCACTCCCGCTCCCCTCCCCTTTTTTGCCTCTTCCCAGCCAGACCGGGCGTTGGGCTTCCTTTCCAGAGACATTCTCCTGGAACTGCAACAGAGAGAAAAAGAAAGCCACTGGGGCCGGGAGACACCCTGATCTGCTGTGCTGACTCTCTCTACCCCACCGCAGCGAGCACGGACCCCAGCCCAGACCTCACCCCTCCACTGTTAGCAGCATATCCCGGTTCATCTGTTCAGCAGGTATCTGAGCACCTACTATGGGACCACAAACAAGATGCGAACGAGCCCCTGCCGTCATGGAACTCAGCCCAGAGTCGACAAAATTGGGTCTGAGGACAAAAAAACAATCCCGAGGGTGGGAAGAGCCATAAAGGAAAGAAAGGGCTGAGACAGTCGACCAGTGACAGAGCGGGGCCAGTGACAGAGCGGGACGGGTATTGGGGTGGGGGCCTCTCTCAGGGAGGACTCCTAAGCTGAGCCTGAAATCTCCTCTACAGAGCACGTCTCCACCATCATTTCCCTAGAGCCGGGGCAGTGCCCAGAGAACCCCAACCACGCAGCAAGTCACCATTTCAAAGCACACAATTCAGCGCTTTCCAGTATCTTCACCATGTTGCGTCCAATCAATTTAGAACATTTTCAACACCCCAAAAAGACACCCAGCACCCATTAGCATTTACTGTTCATCACCAGTCCCCTCAGCCCCCCACTCCCAGTCCCTGGCAGCTACTCGGGTGCTTTCTGCCTCTATGGATTTGCCTATTCTGGGTGCTTCGAATCAGTGGCATCATACAGTATGTGGCCTTTCGTGTCTGGCTTCTTGCACTCAGCACATTTTCAAGGTTCATCCGTGTGGGAACTGGTAACATGGATGGACCACGTTTTATTTACCTCCTCATCCGCTGATGGATGTCTGGGTTGCTTCCCCCTTTTGGCTATTGTAATGAGGCTGTGAGCATCCCTGTACAAGTTTTTGCGTGGACCTGTGTTTTCATTTCTCTTGGGTAGATACTTAGGAGTGAAATTGCTGGGTCAAATGGTATCTCTATGTTGAGGTGCTGCCAGACCATTTCAAAGTGGCTGCACCATCTGACATCGCCACCAGCACTGGGCGAGGGCTCCAATTCCTCCCTGTCCTCCCCAATACTTATTTTCTTTTTTTAAAAGATTTTATTTATTTATTTGACAGAGAGAGACACAGCGAGAGAGGGAACACAAGCAGGGGGAGTGGGAGAGGGAGAAGCAGGCTTCCCGCCAAGCAGGGAGCCCGATGCGGGGCTCGATCCCAGGACCCTGGGATCATGACCTGAGCCAAAGGCAGACGCTTAACGACTGAGCCACCCAGGTGCCCCACCTCCCCAATACTTATTATTATCCTTCTTTTTGTTTGGTTATAGCCATCCTGGTGGGTGGAAAGTGGTATCTCACCGTGGGTTTGACTTGCAGTTCCCGAATCAAGTCTGCCCTGTGGCTTGTGGTGCCCACCCCCAAGGACCCCAGTCCCTTCAAACCCTGTATCAGGTCCTGCTGTGACCCACTTCCTCTTTCACAAGGGTCAAACCTATATCCAGTCCAATTTAGCCAATGTCTACCACTCAGGGCCTTCAGGTACAAGGAAAAGCGGGGAGGTGGGATGGGGGGGGTCCTGGTTTGTGCCCCCAGGGTAAACAGGGAAGAAAAGGGGCCTCAGGGAAGTTCCCACAGGAGTTCCTATACATCTCTTTCTACCTGTGCCCCCACTAAAATGTAAGCTCTGTGAAGGCAGAGCTTCACCTGTTCATTCACTGCCAAATCTGTAAGTAGTAGGTATGCCATAAATACGTGCTGAGTGAATGAATGAATGAATGGACAGAAGATGAAGAACGAGAACTGAGGTGAGGGGTTAGTGGTTAGAAGATCCAGCTTGAAAATGAAACGGTTCGCACCAGAAACCCACTTCTGCTCTTTTATAGCTGTGTGCCCTCGGGTGAATCACTGGGCTTCCCTGGGCCTTCCTTTCCTTACTACAAAATGGGCCTAACAGTGACCATATACCTGACCATATACCTGGTTTTGAGGATTAAATGTGATAATATAGATCAGGCAATATTATGTGCCAAGGACTCTTACAGATGAGGTCATGTGATGTCTATCTTTACAAGAGCCTTATGAGACAGGATGATTATTACCAGCATCAAGCTCAAGGAATCTGTCGGGTCATAAGGGTGGTTAGGGCAAAACCAGGATCTGAACTAAGAACCCAACTCTGGTCAGGGGCACTGACCCAATGCTGCCCGGCCCCTAATAAGAATACTGGGCCATCCCTGAGCAGGTGACAGATGAACTGGCCCAGAGGAGGCTTGCCCATTCAGTGGAGGCTCCTGGGTACAGTGTTGGGCTCTTAGCAAAGGAGGTAGGCTACTGGGGAGTCCAGAGACCCTTAATGCAGGACAGGCATGAGAGACGCTGCCAAAGCAGACGTTAAACATGCAGGAGAGGGGCGCCTGGCTGGCTCAGTCAACAGAGCACGCAACTCTTGATCTCAGGGTGGTGAATTCAAGGACAACACTGGGCGTGGAGCCTCCTTAAAAAAAAAACAGTTTTTTTTTTTTTTTAAATAGTTAAACATGCAGGAGAGAGGTACAGAGATCCTGAGGCTGCATGCCCGGGGCTCCAGAGCCAACACCAACTGATAACTCGGGTCAGTGGTCATGAAAACGGGAGGGTACTAACCATTTTATCAAGGAGAGCATAAAGAAGTCAGAAGTTCCCAGGGAAGCTTGGCTCCTGACATGACTCCCTTAAAAATGGCAGGCACTCTGTTCCTCTGTCAGGGTGTGCAGCTTTGGGAAGGAGCCATGCAGAACCCACACCAGCTGGACCACCTTAGGGTGACAGGTGTGAACGGATTCCCCTCAAGTCAGAGTCTATTTGAAAGAGCTCCAATGGATTAGCCTAGGGGAGACATCAAGTTGGGCCTAGAAAAATCAGCCTGGCACAGCCCGGAGGCTGAGTAGAAATACTGGGGATTCTCCCGAATAGAGATGGGCGTCCCCCTCACTTTTGCTTCTTCATCTGAGGAAACAGATGGTCTAAGGATGGAAACTTAAGGAACACCTGTTTTCAGGGGTCACAGGCAGACAGGAAGATGGTATAGACTGTAGACGGCTTAGGAGGTGAGCAGGACCACCGGCTGTTGGAAAAGCAGGTCTCTGTGCAAAGAGCTGCTTGGGGGGCAGCTCAGGACAGAACAAGGAGCTCAGAAGTAAGTGGGTGATGTAGGGCGGACTGCTCTTCTGGGAAACTTGGCAGGGGAGGGCTGGAGACAGGGCTATCACTGGAGACTCCATCATTTATTTTAAACAGGGGAGAAGCTCAGCTGATGACAGCGCTCCAAAGGAGACTGGAATGCATTTAAATTCAGTCATGGAAAACAATTACACACACCAGGCTCCGGGCTGCTAGAAAGCTCCAGAAGGGGTTTCTCCTGGCTGCCTGGCTGGGAGGTCCAGGACAGTGGTTTTCCAGGTCGAGTTAGAGGACCACATGCATCCAGGTTGAGTTAGAGGACCACCTGTTAAACATGCAGACCCCTGGGCTCTGCCCCAGACTTGCTGGGTCAGCACGTCCAGTGTGAGAGCCCGCTGGGGCTCTAAGACTCAGAATATTGTCAGAGAGGCAAGGAGTCTGCCGGGAGGGAGGGACCAACTCAATATGAAACAATGCACAGAGAGTGACTGTTCACCAGCCCTGGCCCACAGGGTTACTTGAGGGGACCAACTCTCATCTCCTTCTGGCATGCTATCCACATAAGTCCCACGACCTGTCTCCCTCTACCTGGGCACCCCCACGCTCACAGTCCACCTGGCCAGTGGCCACAGCTCCAGCTGCCCCCTTAGTTCAAGGCCAGGACGTGCAGATGGGCCCCAGGTACTCAGGTGAACTCATTCACCCTATGGGCCCAGTTCCAAGACCAAAGCCCCAGATCCTGCAGGGTCCTGGGCACACCTACAGCAGTCCTGCCCTGAGGAAGAACTGACTGATTTGGCCTAGACCCAAAGGCCTGGGGACAAGGCCCAAGGACTGTGTAACAGAGAAGAAAGAATAGCAGAAACAGCAGAAAGTGTCTCTGTCCTCTTTGGTCATCATCCCCACAGAATATGTGTGTGGGGGGGGGTTGTCTCCAAGCCAAATAAAAGTATAACCCCTCTGCTGGGGTGAATCAGCTCCCTGAGGCACAGGGCTTGTGAGCCAGAACCGTTTGCACCTGGATCCCATCTCCTGCGACTTTACAGCTGGGCACTCTCAAGCAAATCACTTAACCTCTCTGAGCCTCTTTCTCATCTATGAAATGCACCTGACAGTAGTGCCCCTGTAGTCCCGTACCATCAGGACCTCCGACTGACTGCTGACCTGAGGCTCGAACACAGAGGGCTGGGTCCCACTCCTAACCTCAGAGCTCCATTTCCTGCCACAGCCCAAAGGCCAAGACTGGGAGTTGTGTCAGGCAGAAGGGGCAGACTGCATTAAGATTCGCCACGCCTGCCCCCCTGAGAAGCCCACAGGCCTTCTTGGGACCAGAGGCACAGTCTTCACAAACATCTCCCCGGTTCCCACAGCAGAGAAGCAGTCAGCACAGCCAGCAGAACCCCGAGTGGCAACCCGAGCCCCTTTCCAACCCGTCTGGGCAGCGGTCAGAGAACCCGCTTGCCCGGGCAGACCTGGGTGGATTTCATGTGTATGTTTTAATTGCTCCAGGCTCACAGGGATGTTGAGTGATTCTGCTAGTCCTGCAGTCGCTGGCGGGTGCACACAGCCTGCCTGCCTGGCACCGCCTTTGTTACTGCTTGGGAGCACTTAGCCATTCTGGGCTCCCCCCTCCCCCCACTCCCAGGAGCAGCAGGCTCTGGGCCTTTCACCCTCCCTCCCTCCCTGAAGCCAGTTGTACCTGCTCCAGAGCCTGGAGGGGTGACAAGTGCTTCCCAGACAATAAGAGACTCCTGGGAGAACAGACATCCTCAGAGGCTCCTGCTACACCCTTGTTTTGTGCACTGAATTCAGGCTGGGTTTCAGGGCCCCAATTGCTGGGTACGCATTACCCTGGATTTTGGGCCGATTATTGGCAAAAACGGCCCTGCCTGCCCATCCTTCATTTCAGGTCAGTCACCCCCCCCCACACACACACTTTCCCTTTAGTACTGTGGGAGGAAACTGAGGCCCAGGGTAGAGGACCCATCTTGGGCAAGGTCACCCCACGCTGGGTCTCCTGGGTGTGTTTCAGGCAATGACATCAATCTCCTTGGGCTCCAATGCTGTGTGACCTTGGGCAAGTTATTTAACCTTTCAGACAATGGTACTGTCCAGGTCTGGGTAGTCCAGAGGATGGATGGAAATTATATCCATAGAGCACCTAGCACTTTCGTACCTGCTCAACACCTGACCCATTATTATCATTATTCCATCCTTTTCACTCTCCTCTCCCTCCACTCCAGCCCCCCCCACCCCCGCCAACCCCGTTTCAGGGCCCTGGGGCTTGTCAAACCCCCGGCACAGGCTTGTTCCCTGGCTTCTCCTCAGGGACCCTCCCTAGCCGCCTAGTTGACGCTCTTCCCCTGCTTCTGTCCTCATCTTCACACTCTCTGAAACCCTGGGCGGTCTACTGATTCACCCCGCTGGCCTCTCTTGCCCTGGAACGTTAAGCCCTCTGAGGGCAGGGCTCTTGCGGCACCGCCCCCCTCCCCCGCCGCGTGCGAGCGCTCGAGGGTATGAAGGAGTCCTATCCAGGAGCCTGGCCTCGGGCCGACCCTGTCCTGGGGGCAGCCAGCCCGACCCGGGGCTGGAGGAGCAGCGCGCGCGGGCTCCAGGGTGCCGGCCGCGACTGGCGGCGGGACGCGGGCTCCAGGGGGCGGCGCCGGGGACAAACGGTGGCCCTACCTGTGCGGGGGCCGCGGGCACCTCCCCCAAGGTGGCTCCGGCGCGCGCCCGCGAGGTTACGTCCCGGGCGCGCCGGCCGGAAGGAGACCCCGCGCGGGGAGGGGGAGGCGGGGCGTCAGCGGGCAGACCACGCCCCCAGGACGCGGGGCCGCTGCGGGGGGCGGGGCCACTGGGCCGCGGCCGCCTCGCACTTCCGCTCGCCGGGGCTGGCTCATTCATATTCATAAGGCGGGTGAGGGGCGGGCCCCGGGTCCCGGCGGCGCCCCGCCCCCGGGCCGCGGATCCCTCCCCGGCGGAGGCTCCGGCCCCAGTGGGGCGCCCCCGGCTTCCGCCTCCGGGAGGGAGTTTCCACTTGGTCACAACTCAAAAATGTGTCGCTCCCGCTCCTCCGCCCCCTCGTCTCTGCCCTGGGCGGGGGGGGTCTCCTCCCTCGGAAGGCAAGGGGGCGGAGCCAGGGGAGGGTGGCTCCTCCTTCCTGGGGCAGGTCCATTGGGATGTGGCTGACCCTTCCCTTTCTCCCTTCCTCCAATTTAGCGCTTATAATAATACTCATTTTTAAAACAAAATAATAGTTCTACTTTATTGAGCGCTTATTTTGTGCCAGGCACTGTGCCTTTTATATGAACTACCTCTTTCAATCCTCTCAACAGTCCAGCTGAAGTTAAGTACAACATTTATCACGGCCAGAAGCTCGGAAAAGTTGAGTGACTTACCCACTATCACACTGCTGGCCTTGAGCTTTTTCGGCAAGGTTGGTACCGATGGGTTGGGGGAGGGGGCAGGAGCTGGCCCCCCACCGCCTTTTAGGAAATGGGCTTACGTAAGGCCCTCCTGGCTGGCTGGGGGTGGCTGAGGGATGTATCTGAATGCCCCCATTTGAGGGAGAAGCTACTACTGGGGGAAACCAAAGCATGAAGGCAGGACAGGCTACACAATTTGTCCGACCCAGTGCAAAATGAAAATGTGAGGCCCTGTGTTCCAAAATGACTAAGAATTTCAGGAAAGTGATGGCAGAATATTCAGCCAAGCATAGGCCCTACTTAAGTACCAGTCTTGTGCAACTGCATGGGTGAATGCCCATGAAGCCTCCTGATGAAGAGGCTCAGGGGCTCTTCTAAGGCCTGAGAAGCCAGCAGGGACATCCCCACCTCCAATGTCACCTCACCCTCTCCCCCCACACCCCCCATCCCCAGCCCAGGAGTCTTAGCTCCATGCTGGCATCCAGGGCTCATCCTCCAGAGCTCCAAAAGCTGAGCATTTCAGGTTCTCTGGAACTGGACTTCTGGGGGTCGGGTGAGTCCTGTGGGGAGAGTGTGTCCCGAACCTGAATGACCCAGCTGGCCCTTAGGTCTGTGCCTCCTGGATATTCTCAGTCCTGGCCACGTGGACAGGTAGGCTGGCTCATACTTGCCAGGCCCAGCACAGGACTCAGTTCTGACTCGAAGCCCTCCTTTCTTGCTGGAGCAGGGTGTGAGGAGCAGCCAGGGCTGCCTCCCAGAATAAACACTCCACCCATAGCCAGCCCCAGCCCTGCAGGCACAGCAAGCCAGCGCCAATGGGAGATCACCAGGCCCCAGCTCAAGGTTAATAAGTCACCCTGATCTCACTCCCTCCATCACTCCATCCTTGTTCCTGGGCCCCCACTCACAATGGGTTGCAGGCTTCATTAATAACAATAGCTATTATTTGTTGCACTCTTTCTCCCCACCAGGCATCGGAAGCCCTCTTATGCCCTCTGCACTGAGGCTCCCACAAACCCATAATAGGCATGAGGATCACCATTTCACAGATAGGGATACTAAGGCATAGAGAGAACCCATGGCTTGGCTAAGGTCAAGAGCTGGAGCTTGGGGTTTGCTGCCATTCATCCATCCTGGTTCCAGTTGTCTCTCCTACATCTACAATGTAGGTCACAAGGCTCACTTCTTTATGCTGTCTTGTATTATTTACTTTCAGCTCCTTGAATAGATTAAGGCTCTGGAAAGACAGGAACTGTGCTTTTACTGCTGAGTTTCTCTGGACCCAGCATTGTGCATTAATTGACGAGTCATTTACTAAGCATCACCAGATACTTTTTTTTTTTTTAAGATTTATTTATTTATTTGAGAGAGTGAGAATGAGAGGGAGAGAGAGAGTACATGAGAGGGGGGAGGGTCAGAGGGAGAAGCAGGCTCCTCGCCAAGCAGGGAGCCTGATGCGGGACTTGATCCAGGGACTCCAGGATCATGACCCGAGCCGAAGGCAGTCGCTCAACCAACTGAGCCACCCAGGCGCCCTTTTTTTTTTTTTTAAAGTAAGCTCCAGGGGCACCTGGGTGGCTCAGTCATTAAGCATCTGCCTTCAGTTCAGGTCATGATCCCAGGGTCCTGGGATCAAGCCCCGCATCGGGCTCCCTGCTCTGCAGGAAGCGTGCTTCTCCCTCTCCCACTCCCACTGCTTGTGTTCCCTCTCTCGCTGTGTCTCTCTCTGTCAAAAAAATAAAATGAAATCTAAAAAAAAAAGTTTATTGTTGAAAGTTTAGGAGACCAGATTCAGCCCCCCCAAATGTATCTATCAGCAATTATCTTAGCTTAGGCTGCTATTACTAAATACCACAGACTGGGTAGCTTAAACAACACACATTAATTCTCACAGTTCTGGAGGCTGAAGTCCAAGTTCAAAGTGCTGGCAGATTCAGTTCCTGGTGAGGACTCTCTTCCTTGCTTGCAGATGGCTACCTTCTTGCTGTGTCCTCACATGGCCAGGGGGCAGGGGAAGCTCTGATCTCTCTTCCTCTTCTTATAAGGCCACTGATCCCATCATGGAGACCCCACCCTCATGACCTCATTTAGACCTAATTACCTACCAAAGGCCCAATATACAAATAGTATCACATTGAGGAGGTGGTTAGGGCTTCAACACATGAAGTTGGGGGGGACACAAACATTCGTAACAGAAATATTTATGCAGCAATATTTATGAAGCATTTGCTATGTGACAGGCCCTGGGCAGGACCCTGCAGGGGGTGTGACAAAGCAGATAATGCTCTTGTGTCCTACTCTTTGGGGAACTTGGGAACTTACAGTCTAGTAGGGGAGATAGTCCATAACACAAGGGAGGGGAGCAAGTACCAAAGTTTGGGTGCTCAGAGTAAGGATTCTTAGAGGGAGGAAACCCAGGGTAATGGTAGGGAGGAGGACATCCCTCCTTACCCACCTTTCACTAAGAAAGAGGAGGCCAAGCCTGACCTGACTGCTATAGCAGGTGCTGCCTCCCAGAAAAGCACAACCCCAAAAAACCCCTTCAGAGCCTGGCGCTCTCGGATATCCTGCACCCCACGCCATAACTTATCTGATGCTCCAAGGAGATAGTGGGTTATAACACAAGATTTAGAATCAGATCAACTGAGACTGCAATCTGGATTATGCCTCCCACTAGCTTCTAAGACCTTGGCCAAGTTACTTCTCTGTGCCTCAGTTTCCTTCTCTGTAAAATGGGAATAATAATAGGACTCACCCTCAGGGTTATTGTGAATATAATAAAAGTAAAGCATTTGGGGGTGCCTGACTGGCTCAGTCAGTGGAGTATGTGACTCTTGATCTTTAGGTGGTGAGTTCAAGCCCTAGGTTGGGCATGGAGCTTACTTTATTTTATTTTATTTGTTTAAAAGATTTTATTTATATATTTGACAGAGAGAAACACAGAGAGAGAGGGAACACAAGCAGGGGGAATGGGAGAGGGAGAAGCAGGCTTCCTGACGAGCAGGGATCCCAATGTGGGGCTCAATCCCAGGACCCTGGGATCATGACCTGAGCCGAAGGCAGACGCTTAATGACTGAGCCCCCAGGCGCCCCTGGAGCTTACTCAAAAAAAAAAAAAAAAAAAGTATCTGGTATAGAGAAAGAACTGCTCTGCCTGAGAATTGGGGGTTTCTGGTTGGGTCAACTCCACCAAGATTATACAGTTCTTCACTCTTACTGGATTTGCAAAAGCCAAATTTAGGGGTTTATCTGCAGCTAAGGGGACTCCATCTGGGTCCTAGAATGTGGACACCAGGTAGTGATGGCTAGTATGTGTTAAGAATGTACCTCATTTGGGGCGCCTGGGTAGCTCAGTCGGTTAAGCGTTTAACTTCAGCTCAGGTCATGATCTCCAGGTCCTGGGATCAAGCACCTCCCCGCCCCCCTGCCTGGAGCCCCACTCCCAGGTAGGGTTCCCTGCTCAGCGGGGAGTCTGCTTATCCCTCTCTCTCTGCCCCTCCCCCTGCTTGTGCTCCCTGTATCTCGAATAAATAAATAACATCTTTAAAAAAAAAGGAGAGATTAGTCATCATTCCAAGGTGGGAATCCCAACTCAGAGTTCTCACTGGGAGCAACCTGCTTGTCCGTGAAAACAAGTGTGTGTAGAAAAACGATGAGAAAGGACCTCCAGGTGTAAAGGTTTCTTATGGTCAAGTGCCCCGCATGGCGCAGAGGTCGTTGGATTTCCCTGGTCACTGGATTCAGGTCCGACCAGACTGATTGTGAGACCCATGAGGGCAAGGACAGCTGAGGTTGTTCGCTCTTGTCTCCACTGCTGCACACTGCCTGGCATCCTGCAAGCACGCCATAAGCATTATTAACAGATAAAAAAGTAGCCCCTTGTGCACCGTTTTTTCAATATACCTCGATTCCCCCAGGACTGGAGCCGGACCTGGCGAGGTTGAACGACTCTATGCCTCTGGCTACAGGGCCGCGCTGCGGCCTGGATCGCCGAGATCCCAGGCGCCGGGAGGGGGCGCTCTGCGGCCCTCAGCCTCTGCCCCTCCCCATGCACCCAGCGGACCGGGAGAGTCGGCCCTTAACAGCCCCCTCTTGGAAGGTGCTAGGTCCCAAAGCTGGCCTGCCCCCAGGCCCATCTGCCGGCTAATGTTTAACCCGGTCTCACTCCACATTATCCACAGGAGGGAAATCGGGGTGGGGTGGGGGCAGGGGAGGTCACCTCCAAATCGCTACTTTCCAGGCCTACAGGTCTTTCATGTATCGCCCAACAATTCATGAGCACCTACTCTGTGTCTATTTATGTAAGTCATGAGTACCTATTATGTGTCCATTCATGCAACCATCATAAGCACCAACTATGTATCCATTTGCCCAAAATACAATAAGCATCTACTGTGTGTTCATGTAACAATTTAAGAGCAGGAACTCTGTGTCCATTTATGCAAAAGTCATGAGCACCAACTATATGTACATTAGCTTAACATGTAATGAGCACCTATCCTGTGTCCATCGTGCAACATGTCTGGAGCACCTACTATGTGCCAAGAGCTGTGCCAGGAGCTGAGGATGCTGTGTGATCAAGACCCACTGGTCTCCGGCTCTGGCGGCGGACAGCGGCATCAAATACACACACGAAGGCGAAATTACACCGGGAGTCAGGTGCCTCATCTACAAGAGGAGGCTTTTCCTCTCCTGGACTCCTCAAAGCTGCGAGGCGGCGGGGCTGGCCAATAGCAGGAGGACTGTTTTTGAACCAAGATTTGCCACCCGACAGCACAGCAGCGAGATAACCGGGCAGGGGCTCCAGATTGGCCCAAACAAGACACACTCAAGAACTCGAGTCTGGGTTCAACATTAGGAGGGAAAAGACAGCTTAGGCGGGTGCGGGGCTTTAGCACTCGCCGGCATCCACTCCTTCCACCTCCTAACCGCGGGGTTCCGGCGAGGCCAAGGACCCCCGCGGCGCTCAGGTTGGGGACGCAGGTTGTCCCAACTGCTGGGACCAAGACTGGGGCCAAGCGGAAGCCCGGACTGCTCCCGGCCGGACCTCGTCCTAATTCCACTGTGTGGGAAACTGAGGCCGAGGGCAAGGCGGGGACCAACCCGGCGTGGGACAGGAAGGAGGGTCTGATCCCGGCCTCGAACCCTGGCTTGCGCCTCCCCGAATCCGGAGCCGGGGCCTCTGCCTGGCGGGCGCTGCCCGCGCGTTCCTGGAACTGGGCTGGGCGGAGAAACCAGGGCCTGCGGAGAGGCATTCCTGCCGCCCTCCCCGCCGCCCGGGGCCGCGGGGGGCCTGGCCAAGGTGACCCCGCGGGAGGGAGGCGAGGGGCCCCCGCCCCCTCGGCCGCAGCGACCTCCTCCATCTTCCCGGTCCTCGGGGCTTTTCCTCTGGGCCCGCACGCCCTCCCTCCGGTCACCCGCGCGCCTGCCCCCTCCCCGGGCTTCCCCAAGGGCGGGACATCCCTCCCCCCCCCCGCCCCCGACATCCCCAGGCCACCTCCGGGCCGTGTCCCAGCGCTGCCCTCGGGCCGGGGGCGGGGCGCGGCGGTGGGGGGGTACCCGATGATGGGGCCGAGGAGGACGCGCGCCGCCGGGCCGCGGCCCGGCGCCCCCTCACTCCCGGTGCCCGCTCCCCGCGGCCCTGCCGCCCCACCGCCCTCTCTCCCTCCCCTCCCCCGGCCCAGGGCCGGCTCCCGGCCGCCCCCTCCCCCCGACGCGCACGCCCCGCCTGGCAGCTGGCGCCCCGGGCCTGGGGCCGCCGCGGCGAGAGGGGTTTGCTGGGAGGGCGGGCGCGAGGGAACCAGCGGGGGAGGGAGGAGGGAGCAAGGCCGCCCCCCGCGCCCCTCCTCCTCCCCCTCCCCCGAGGCTTGCCCGGCCCTCCTCCCGCCACCTCCCTCCTCCCTCCTCCCTCCCTCTCTAAGACATCCCCGCACGGCGCGGCCGCCGCGGCCACCTTCCCTGCCGGAGCTGCAGATGTGGCGGAGCGGCCGGGCGCCGGGCGGCCGTGCCAGGGGAGCCCGCGCCGCGTGAGCCTCGCGCCCCGGCCCCCGCCCGCCCCGGCCCCTCCCCGCTCGCTCCCCCGCCGCCCCCCGACCGCCGGAGCCCGCAGCCGGGAGCCCGACCGCCCCCGCCGCCGAGGTAGGAAGCCCCGGGGCGTCGCGCCGTGGGGACGGGCATGGGCGGGCGGCGGGGAGGGGGGGTGCTGGGCTGTCGCGCGGGGGCTACGTGGGGCTGCGGGGGGCTGCGGGACCCGAGGGTCGCCTCCTCCTCCCGCGTCCGCGCCTCGCCCCGGGCCATTGTGAGCCCTCGCCGGGGCCCCTGCGCTCGCTCCCTCGCTCCCTCGCTCGCTTGGCTCGCGCGCTCCCTCCCTCGCCGGCTCCCCGGCCCCGTCCCTCCGTCTCTCCGTCTTTCTCCTCCCTCCTTCCCTCACTCCGTCCGGAGGCCGGGCCGAGCCACGGCCGGGCCCAGGGCGGGAGCAAACTTCGGCGGGGAAGTTGGGCGACCGCGGTGGGGGCGCGCTGCGGGGTGAGAGGGGGGCCCCCCGGAGCCTGGGCACGAAGTTGTATGGGGCAGCGGGGCAGCCGCCCCTTCCCACGGCTGCGCCGGGGCTGTTTCTAGGACGGGGTTTGAAAGGTGTCTCCTCCCTTGTCCCGGAAAGTCTCCCCACTGCTGCCCCTGGCTAGCCTGGGCCCTTCCTGGGCCGGGGGAGGGAGGCGTCCCTGGGGGTCAGGACAGGGGGTGCCGCCGCGTCAGGACTGGGAGCCAGAGTCCTGTCTGGCACTTGTTCGTCCTCCTCTGCTGTCTGGGTGGAAGCAGAAGAACCTGGCAAAGTGAAGAGGGCAGGGGTATCCAACGGCCTGAAGGAGGGTCTGGAGGGAGTGGGGGAGGGGGTGAGGCAGGTGCATCCCCAGGGAAGGAGAGGCTGAGGAAGGGAGATGCTGGCACCCTGCTTCCCTGCAGGCCCCCTGGAATGGGGCTGGAATCCAGGCTGGCACCTGGAGGCCTTGGCACACTGCCCTGGCCAGTCGGGTACTCAGGCCACAGCAGGGCAGCATGCTGCCTCTCCCTCTGTCAGGGAGGGCCCGCCTGGCCTGGCCACCCTGGGGCAGTGATGGTTGCAGGAATCCTGGCCCTGCCCTGGGGCCTGGGAAGCGGGAAGGGATCCTGGGAGGAGCCCTGGGCCCCCAGCCATCACAGCCCGGGATCTTGGCTCTGAAGGGAACGCTTGACACTGAGGGGGCAGCCAGGCCAGCCGGGGACCTGGCCAAGGCCTGGGCTCTTGTGGCTCTTGGTCTAGGCCAGGGCCAGGGCCTGAGCTGTGGTCTTTAGAGGCAGCCTTCCGGAGGGGCTTACATCCTGGAGGGAAGGTGGTGCTTAGCTGAAGCTCGAGAACAGCAAGAGCCACCCTGCTCCCCCAGGGCCTTCGTCAGCTCCCAAGCTCAGGGAAGGGGAAGCTGGCCGCTTCGGCCGGCCCACCCACCCAATCCTCTCCAAGCCCCGCTCCTGGTGCCACAGTACCACAGCTGTTCCAGCCTGGCCCACACACCTCTCCCCGCGACCTCGGAGCCTCCCCCTCTGCTCCTCCTTCTCCGCTCTGGGCCTGGGCTGGGCCTCCCAGCTGGCCCTGGCCCACTCTGGGGGAGGGGCTGCACCTGGGGAGCCCTTCCCAGGACACCCCTTTCCAGGCTCCAGCCCAGCCCATTTTACAACCCACCCCCAGCTCTGCTGGGCCCTGTGGGCAACCATCCAGGCAGGAGGCAGTGCCAGGGGGTTGGGGCACAGTTTAGGGGGGTTGAGGACCCCTTGGAAGCCGCCCTGGTTTCCTTAGCTCCTTACCCTCCCCCTCCTTTCCGGAGCTGCCATTAGCGCTGACCCTGTGACCCCCAGAGCCTGCCCGCCCTTCCCTGTCTGTGACCTTTGACCTTTAGTGTTAAATCCCTCCAGCTGGGGCTCTTCGGCCCCTGAGTGACCCTGGCCCAGGTCCCCTGGGGGGGCCTCTCCCTGCTCCTGGCTCTCTACACAGGGACACCTGCCAGTCCCTCCCTCACTGATGGGGAGGGGGCGCCCCAGGAAGCCAGACAGTGAGTCACCCCACTTCCAGGCACCACTGCTTTTAGAGTCAGTGGCTTTGGGGGATTCGTGAGAGCCAGGCCACAGCCTTGAGGGTGAGTGGGAAAAGCCCCTGGCCTGGGAATCTGATATCCTGGATTTGAGTTTGGGCCAGGCCACCAACTCCCAGGGGCCCTTGGGCCAACAACCCCCCCCCCCCCCACTTTCTAGGTCTCAGTTTCCTCATCCGTAAAACCAAGAGGTCAGACAAGGTGAGCTTCCCGAGCTGGAGTCCATGAGAAGACTTGTTGGTGGGGGGGTACTGAGACGTGGGGTCAGGCCAACAAAAGCCAACTCTCAATCATCCGTGGGTGGAGCCAGTATGAATAACTGGATGCCACAGACATCCAAAAACCTCATTTCAAACAATCGTGTGAACCGCGTCCCCCCAAAGCTTTTGTTGTTTCTAAAAAGCCAGCTGCAGATGGGTATGGCCACAGCAATGTCTTCTGCCCGGGCTCCCCTCGCTGGGAGTGCCCGCGGAGGGCCAGCTGCCCTGCAGGAAGACAAAGCTCTGTCAGGACCCCTCCTTGGGGCCTGTGAGGGGCCCCTGTACCCCTCCCGGCCCCACCTTGCAGCCCCGCACTCCCCTCTCCCCTCCTTCCCTGGCCTGGCCTTGGCCCCAGGCGGTGGGAGTGTCCTCTGCCACCTAATCCTCCGGGGTCTGAACTGCGGTATAGATGGAAGAATGTGTTTTCCTGACGACATTTTCCCATGTGCGTTTTCATCTACCCTGACTTGCCTGGAATCCGAATTTCTCACTTGGGCGAGGGGGTGGGGACGGGTGCTGGGCAGAGTTTGGGGCAATCCCAGGGTGAGGGAGGGGGGCGACAGCTGTGGCTGGGGGACCAGATGTTGGGGCTGGCGTTTGGGGTGGGGCCCTGGTGCTGGGAGGCACACTGGGGTTTGGTGGGGGAGATGGCCGCTCTGGCTGTCCCCTCCGGCACCGGATGTCTCCCCAGGTTGTGTACCAGGGGAGGCTGTGGAGGCCCCTCACCCAAGCGGGGAGTTCAGCTCGCAGTGGAGAGGCCCTGAGCTGGGCAGAAGAGGGGGAAGAGCCTTTTCTGAGGCTGCAGAGAAGCCTCCCTCTATTCCGGGTTCTTACTGTAAATTTATATTTCACACAGATGATGGAGGCCAGAGGGTGACTGGTGGAAGGTGCCGGGTGGTCCCCACTTCACCCAGAGGTGGGGAGCGCCCCTGGCTGGTGAGGGGGCAGCTTAGGGCCAGCCAGAAAGAGGCGGCTCTCACTTGCCTGAGTTGGTTCCCTTGTAAAAGGGCCGTAGAGGTGGTGGGCCCAGCCATGTGTCGGGGTGTCACCTCTCTGAGATGGGATACCCGGCCTTTCCCCAGCCTGCCACCCAACCCGGGTGTGGAGGACCACGGCTTTTGCAAAGCCCATGGTACACATCTGCCCCAGTGATTCAGCGACCCCTGGTGAATCCCGATTCAGATTCAGGTGCGGCTAGGGGTGGGGACTCAGCATTTTCCACCTCTCCGTGCTTTGCTGAACAGCCAGGGTTGAAGCTTTGATGCTGGACAGGAAAGGATGTGCTGCTGGGGGTTCCTGTGTAGGGGCGCGGCTCCAAGTAGGTAGACCCTGGTTTCTCTCCGGGGGCCCCAACTCAGCCCTGCAAACCCCTGCTGCACTCCAACTAATAACCGTACCAGCTGAGGGCCCTAGGGAGGCAGGGATGGGCATGCCCACGGGGTCAGGGGATGGAGCGGCATGGGGGGAAGAACTCCCTGAAAAAATCAGTGCCTTCCAATGGCCCCGGGAAGTTGGCAGGTGTGGACATCTGTCACCTGAAATTGCCCCATCAACCCTGTGAGGAAGGTCCATTGATTACTGACAAATGAAGAAACTAAAGCTTAGGATGGAACAGGGGCAGTAGGCATCTGGGCCCGAGCTCCTGGGTCTGCTCTGGCTGGTCTGGGGGATGGTATCTGGTGGTCAGTTTCCCAGTCTGGGATAGGAAGGGATCCTGCTCTTGAGGGGAACCCAAGTGGGCCCCCAAACCCCACCCTTTTCCTGACACGGATCCTGCTGGCCTGAGTTGCAGACTGCTCCATGGAGGTGAGGGGGTCCCTGGCCCTTCTTCCCATTCCAGCTCTGGTGCTGTGGGACCCTCCCCGGGGAGCTCTGGGGGCCTCTACACAGCTGGTCCCCAGGGAGCCCCAGAGCCTGACCTGCCATCCTGGCTAGGATGCTTCTCTCCAAGTGCCCTCAGGCTGGGCAGGGTAGAGGCCTTGGCTCTGGGCATCTTGAGGGGCGGGAGCTCTGGCCTTCCTCTCCTTCCCCTCCCAGATGGGATGGAGGTTTCTGGTTAACTGGTGGTCAGGCTGGGAGGAGCCTGGGGGGCACGGAGATGTGAAGTGATTCCAGCATTGGGGTGTGTGGGGGGGGGCACTTTCCATCTGCTCCAGCTGCCCCCAGTGGGGGATGGGCAGAGGGACTAGAATCTTCCAGTGCTGTGACTGGGGGGTCTGGGGAGAGGCTGGGGCTTCCTCAGGCCCTTTGTCTTCAATGCCTGAGAAGCCAGGTAGTACCCGCCACAGGGGGAGCCCCGCGATGCAGCGTGCGACATGTGTGTGCACACGTACTCCTGCCTTGGCAGATGGCTGCCTGGGGAGGGGACTGACCCAGCCCCCGGCCCCCTCCTCCAGTCATGGCCAAGGGCGGGTGGGAGGCTCCAGAGGCCCCAGGAGACTGCTGAGCTGCCTGAGTCAGCCCTGGGAAAACAATCCTGCCCATCTGACAGAGGGTCTTGTCTCCTTTGCACAAATGCACTCACAGGCTAGTGCCCCACTGGGACCCTGGGAGTCAGAGGGCTGCCGGTGGGGGCTTCTTGGCGGGGGTGGGGACTGAAGCTCAGAGATTTGAGGGCTTGGCCTGGGGTCACTTGGGGTCAGGGAGGGACAGAGGGGGACCGGAGCCTAAGGCTATCTGGCCCTTGCCCCTGAAATGTCAGTTCAACCTGGGATTCCCCTCAGCTCTACTCCTGCCCGCCCCCCTCCCTGCTCCGCCCCCCCATCCACTGCACAGGCATGAGGGCATGACGTGGGGGCAGCTGCGTCCAGAGGAAGCCTCTCTCCCTCCCTTCTCCCCGTTGTCCATCTGGGTCTGGCTGGCAAGTCCCAGCCCGCCTGAGCCATTTCTCCCCTGGGCCACTCCCTCCTGCATCCAGAGCCCCCCAACCCCCATCCCCACACTTTCAGGCTGACTGCCCCTGAGCTGCGATGTCCCCCTCCCCCCTAGGCTGTGGGCCCTCCATTGTCCTGCCTGTTCTACAAAGCTCCCCCCACCCCAGTACTGCTGGCTGTCTGCCTGCCAGCCCCACCCTCTTTCAGGCCAGGCCCGCAGCACCACCTCAGGACACCTAGTGCTCACCCTGCTGGGTCCTAGGGACCCCGGGCCCCAAGGACCTGGAGCAGGCCAGGCCTGGCAGGGCGCTACCCAGTGGGTGTTTCCTTTTGGGTTTGGAGACTGCCCCCAGGTTCTAGACTTGCTTTGCTGCCAGATGGGACAAGCAGGGGACAGGCGGGGGTGGCAAGGAAGAGGGGCTGTGGCAGGGGGTGGGGAGGGTAGGGGTGTGGGGCTGGAGTCCAGAGTTCATTGCAGAGCCCCTGCTGGGCCTGGTCGCAGGCTGTTCTTGGGTGGGCTCTGTGCCAGTGCTGGGTGGGAGTGGCAGGAGAGAAGCTGGGGGAACTGGGCCCTACCAGTCATCCCAACTGAACCAGGGCAATGCTGGCCACCCCATCCTTGTCCAGGTCTGCTCCCGGGTCCTTTGCCCTGGACGGGGAGGAAGAGGCCTCTGTGTCAAGGCCCAGTTCCTGCCTTTCACCTTGACCTTGGGCAAGCCACTTCCTTCTTTGGGCCTCAGCCCCTCCATCCCTACCCCCCTCACCCTGCTGGTGGGCACCACAGATGGGTCCATTCATTCAACAGACATTCACTGAGTGCCAGGTGTTTGGGAAAAGCAGAGGGCAGGTGTGATGGTGCTGTTCAGGGACTGGTTAGGGTGCTCAAGCTCCAGGTTACTTTAGGCCAGCCCTCTCCTTTCCTGGATGGGGAAACTGAGGCCCAGAGCTTTGCCCACATCAGATTGGGGCAGGCCGGTTTTCTGGCTCTGAGCCCCCAGTTCTTTGCATCGCTGCCCAGTTCACGATGGTGGAAGGGGTTAGCTCAGCGTGGGGGCCGTGGGAAATAGTGCAGTGGTCCGCTGCAGGAGGCCTTCGCCGGCTCTAGGACTCCCTTCTTGGAATGAGGCTCTGAATGCCAGGTGCCGGAGTAAGTGCTGGGGCCAAAGGTCAGGGGGCAGTGCATAAGACACTCTGTGTGCAGGGCCAGGCATCCAGGGTATGTTCAAGAGCTGGTGACATGGGGCGCCTGGGTGGCTCAGTTGTTGAGCGTCTGCCTTCGGCTCAGGTCATGATCCCAGCGTCCTGGGATCGAGCCCCACGTCGGACTCCCTGCTCCGCGGGAAGCCTGCTTCTCCCTCTCCCCCTCCCCCTGCTTGTGTTCCCTCTCTGGCTGTGTCTCTCTCTGTCAAATGAATAGATAAAATCTTTAAAAAAAAAAAAAAAAAAGAGCTGGTGACATTATGGCATTAGTGAGGACTTGGACCCTGGGTGATCGTGGCAGGCAGACAGGCTGTCGCAGGGCTAGGAACACTTCCCTCAGCAGCATGGGGACAGAAGCAGGTCCTCTGCTCAGCTGTCAGGCACCTGCTGCAAGAGTCTGAGGCTGGAGAGGGTGAATCAGGGAAGACTTGGTGCAGGAAGGGGTAGGAGGGGAGTGGCAGCTGGAGGAGAATACGGGAATGTGGAAGGTTGTGCAGCAGGGCCGGGCACCCAAGAGGTGAGCATCGAGCTCATGGGAGAAAGGGAATCCTGAGAAAGGAGGTGCTGCAGGGGAGAGCTTGAGGACAGGAGCCTCTGGGCTGGAAAGGAAGAGGGTCCTTTCTGTGTAGAGCACTCCATGACTCCCCGGTGCCCTCCAGGTCCTGGCCCAGCCTCCCTCTTGGGCCTCCTCCTCTCCTGAGTGACAGGCAGGTTTGCTGAAGGTCAGCCGAGCCACCCCAGGCCTCTACAGCATTGGGCCCAGAAGGAGTGTGGGCTTTGGAACCTGGCAGTGAACCCCAGATGTGCTACTTACAAGCTCTTGTGACCTTGGCAGGTGACTGAACCTTTCTAAGCCTCGATCTCCCCCTCTGGAAAATGGAGAGACTAGCACCTAATTTGCCGGGGGTGGGGGGGACATGAGGATGAATGGAGATGGTGAGCGGGAGGCAGACTGGCCTGTCTGGCCTGCAGAACAAGTTAGGACCTGATGCCCCAACACTTCACCCCGTGTCCCCACTGCTCGGGAGCAGCCCTCTGCCCCCTCCCCCCCGCCCCCCCACCAGCTGCTCTTGTTCCCCCACTGAGGTCCAGGTGCCTTTCATCCTCATTCATCTGTGGGCCCCCAGGACTGATGGGGTGGAGGGCCTGGTGTTGGAATGCATAACTGAGCGATGGGGTAAACGAGGCAGAGGGAGGGAAGGGCCAAAGTCCAGAGCCCGCCTTGGCCGCCTCTGCTCGGAGTTGGCAGGTGCTGTTCCGTGGGCCTGGTGCTTGTCCTGGGCTGGTGGGAGGGGAGGGCCATGGGCAAGAGCCCCCAGGACTCAGGAGGTGTTCATCGGGTTGTCTTACAGCCTGATTTGGCTGGGCAACGGCAGCGTTTCCTTCCCTTTGGGGCCTGGGCCTCATCCCTCGTACTCCTCATAACTCCTGGGTCCCAGGCCTGCTGCTGGTCACGTGCTGTGCCCTGTGTGTATGGTGTCTGAGCACAGGTGGGACACAGATTCATTGCCTCTACGTCGGGGTGGCGTGGGGGCCCGCCCATGTCCTGTGGGACACAGGCCGTGGCCTTTGCTGGCCCCAGGGAGTTCTGGCGGAGTGCCCAGCCCTGCCTGTCCGCCCTGAGGGGCAGTGCTGCCTGGCAGGGCCTGGACTGCTCCCGCCGAGGCCTCAGTGGGTGTGTGGCCCTGTCTGGCTCCCCTGAACCCCATGCCAGATCCTCCCAGGGATTTGGGCCGCCTGGGCCCGGCCCTTCCCTTCCCAGTCCGAGGGCGGGTGTGGGGGCTGCTTGGCGGGCTCGCCTCTGGCTGAGGCCCAGGTGCAGGCAGTGCTTAAAGCCCCACGCACCACCTCCCCCCCCCACCCCCGCCAGCAAGCTGGGCAGACAGGAAAATACCAGACATAGTTGTGCAAAGGTGGCTGTAGGCAGGCAGGCAGTAGGGGGTGGAGGCCGTCGAGATGGGGGCCTAGAAGCCACCAGGCCTAAGGGAGTCCTCTGTGCCAGGCTGGCCCCTGCATCTGGACAGGCACGCGCGTCTGTGTGAGTGTGCGTGTTCGTGTGTGGGCTGGCCCGTGTGTGAGTCGCTCCTCCCTACCTGGTGTCATTGGGGAAGCCAGGACCGGTGAGGGGTGTGGGCGTGGGGGTGGGGGTGGGGGAGCCAGCTGTGGGCCTTCCAGCTTCAGCACTGCTCAAGTATCTGGGTGACCTTGGCAGGCTAAGTTATTGCATGGGGCACCCCCAGCCCAGGGCCAGGAACAAGAATTCTCGGAGCTACGTCTCCTGCGTGCCAGGCGCTGGGCCAAGCTCTCCCTGTGGGATGTCCCCAATCCCTACCTTGCCCTGTGAGCTGGCACCTTACTGTGCTACCTGTGTTTCTGACCAAGGCTCCTAGTGGGCAGCAGGGCCCCATCTGAGGCCCCACAGCCAGGGGCGAGAGCACAGGGGCCTGGGACCAACTAGCCTGGCTCTGGGTAGTGCTATCTAAACATGCCCGAGTGGAGGTTCCTGGCACACACCCTTCTTCAGGTGCTGCCCAGCTGAGGGCTTTCCTGAGGACCCCATGGCTGAGGGCAGAGAGCTCAGCCCTGGTTGGGTCACCTGGGGCACTTGCACTCCACCTGGGTGGGGTCTGCTCCCCGCCCCCCCCCCCCCCCGGGGGACCTGGGGAGGCTCGGGAGGCTGGCTGAGGGCCCATCTTGAGATGGGGGCAGGGCCTGCCTGCAGAGTGAGAGGTTCCCAGGGAAGAACCCCTTGGTCTTACAGGAAGTACGCTGGCCCTGGCCCCTCTCCTGGGACCTGCTGGGCGAGGCCTCAGGATAAGCCCCTCCTCTGGGTCCCGGGAGGAGCCCTGCTCCTTCCAGAGTTGCTCAGAGACTTCAGGGCCTCCCTCCTTTTCTTTGAGCAGTTGAGCTCTAGAAGGTGGCTAGGCTCAGCTGTGGCCACTGCCCAGGACAGCTGATGCCTGAGGCTCTCTGAGGGGCACCAGCTTGTTTAGTTGCACCTTACAATGAAGCCAGTTGCGCTCAGGTGAGGGGGAGACAGTGGTGTGTGTGGATGCCGTGCGGAGGGTCAGTCCCCCCACCCAGCTGTCCTCACAGCTCCAGACTAGCCAAAGGCTGGACGTGTCAGTGATGGTGACAGTTAATTCAACAAGTTTGACCAAGTACCTACTATGGGCCCAGCATTGTTTCAGTTGCTGAATATTACATAATAATGGGAGACATTAAGAAATCACTGGATGGGGGCACCTGGGCAGCTCAGTCGTTGGGTGTCTGCCTTCGGCTCAGGTCATGATCCCAGGGCCCTGGGGTCGAGCCCCGCGTCAGGCTCCCTGCTCAGCGGGAAGCTTCTCCCTCTCCCACACCCCCTGCTTATGTTCCCTCTCTCGCTGTCTCTCTCTCTGTCAAATACATAAATAAAATCTTTAAAAAAAAAATCACTGGATGTGCGCATTACCACCCAAAGCCCAGTGAGGAGTTCTTATTACTATTAGGATCATCCCATTTTAGAGGTGAGGACAATGAGACAGGGAGGTGACCTGCCCTAAGTCACATGGGCAGGAAGTGACAGAGCCAAGCTGGAGACCCAGGTGGTCTGACCCGTACTTGGACCCCTGCTCTGCTGCCTGCTCAGGAAGGGGGGCGCTGAGAGGATGGGGTCTGCCCCTGCCCGCACCCCTGCCTCTGGCCGCCAGGAGGGTGGAGCTCTTGGCCAGAGCAGGGAGGGAGCCGGAGCAGTTCCCAGGAATGTGGGGCCGTTTGCTTTGGCAGCATATCTGCCCTCGGCTCTCCAAGCCTCCCTGTGGGACCCCCCCTCAGGCTGGCCCCTCCAGCGCCCACCCACTGCCTGCTGCCCCTCCTAGGCTCTGTACCTAGATCCCACAAACCCCTGGGCAGGGAGGGGGTGCCAAGCTGGAGCCCTTTTGCCTGCCCCTCCCCACATCCTTGGGCAAAGGAGGGGCTGATAGTGAACTTGGCTTCTGGACTCACCTGGGCTTGAAATCCAATTCTGCCACAGACAAGCTGTGTGACCTTGGACAGGTCACTTAATCTCCCTGAGCTTCAGTTGTGACATCTGTAAAATGGGGGTGGCCAGCACCTGCCTTAACAGGTGGTTGTTGGTGCTGTTGTCATGTAATATTCACCTGAGGCTTCCAGCTGGCTTGCTCCCCACCGCAGCGCTCAGTTTCCCCATCTATGAGAACTGCATGTTGATAGCCATGATCCCAGTCACCAAACACCCCTGCACCCACAGAGCACGGGGGAGGCTGGGGACTTACTTCCTCTTTCCATGCGATACCAAGAAACCCACTGGGCTTTTGAGAGGTGCATCTTGGACCCTTGTCCCCAGGTTCTAGGCTAGATGAGCCATGGCTGACCAAAGGGCAGTTTCAGGACCACGGGGGCAATAAGGGGTGTCCCTTACATGGCCCCATGCTGCTGTGGGGTGGGCAGGGAGAGCCCCCATCTTACAGAGAGCCCTGTCCTCTCTGCTTCTGGCCAGGAGCCCCTGAGTGCTTCTCAGGGTGGGTATGCCTAGCTGCCCCCCTCCACCTACGCAGGCTGCCCTCCAAGCTCCGGGCCAGCCAGCTGACCTCCCTCAAGCAGGGAAGGAGCGGCTTTATCCAGAGCGGAGTCCAGCCCACTCCCGTGGGTCTGGTGAGCTCGAGCCTCAGTTTCCCCATGTGTACGACAGGGGCAACGACGGCCTCTACTCCCAGTAGGGGTTTTAGAGGGTTCGGAGAATTCCTGGACAGCCGGTGCCTGGCACAGGGTAGGTGTTGGACGCATGCTGAACCCCACCCCCCCACCCCCGGTATGCGTCCCACCCCACGCCACAGGGCCCCCGCGGAGTCCGTGCGCGGTCCGGACCTCGGTTTCCCCCGCCCCCCGCGCTCGCCCCGCCCGCCGCGGGTGGGCTCGGCCGCCAGGTAGGCCGGGCCAGGCGGGGGCGCTCGCCTCTCTGCTTCTGGCCAGGAGCCCCTGAGTGCTTCTCAGGGT
>NC_058407.1:140728387-140863652 GCF_002201575.2 Neomonachus schauinslandi
GCGCGACCACCTCGGCGCCGCCTCCCCGCCCGCCTGCGGCGAGGGGGTCGCGCCCGACCGCTGCCCCGCTGCGGGCTCCGCTGCCGGTTCGGTTCCGAAGCTCGCCCGCGCCCTCGGAGCCGTGCGCGTCACCCTTCGGAGCGGCCCTGGCCTCCTGGGAAACGCGACGCCCGAGTGTCCCCCTCCCGCCCGCCCCAGCCCGCCTGGGTGTCGGGAGCGTCGAATCGGGTGACGGCGTGGCTGGCCTCCACGCCGGCGTGGCTGGCCTCCGCAGGTTCCGCTTTCCCCTCTGGGCCTCCGAGGCCCAGGCGAGTGCCACCCTGGCTGTCGCTTCCCCCCCTTCCCCCCGCCCCGGAACAAGGGGAACAAAGAGCAGAGCCCCGCTTCAGAAATGGCCTCTGCAAGCTGGGGGGTGGGGAGTGGAAGGAGACACCTTGAGGTTGGCCAAGGTCAGGACAGGAGAGAGGTCATAGGGGTCTTTCCCCTGGTGTGGGGCCACCTTTCGGAGGACAATTCTGGGTGGGGCTGGCCTGGGGTTGGGGGATGCTGAGAGCTTTTGGGGTGGCTGCTTCTCCCTTTGCGGGAGGCCTGGGCCTCAGGACTGTGTTCTGGGTTCTTCCATCGGAATGAATCCCTGCCTCCCTGGGCAGAAGCCAGTGACAGGAAGTGTGTGTGGGGGGGTTCTCTGCTGGGGACTGGGCCTGCTGATTAAGGGGGGTGCTGGAGTCCCCACTCCCACCTGGGTACTGTGCCTGCCCTGTCCCAGGAAACAGGCTCCTCTTGTGGGGCCTTCCTAGTTGCATGTTGAGGCATGTCTCCTGCAGGTCTTCAGCACAAGGTGACCCAGGGTCTAGGGCTCCTCCCTGGACCCCGTCTGGCCAGGGGTGGAGGAGAGTAGGGCAGATGCCAAAGGAAGTTACCTGGACAGGGTTGCCAATCAAAGTGTCAGTTTGAATTCCCAGTTCCCAGACCATCCTGCCCGCATGGTCCCCTTGTCTGGAAGGTCCGGTTGGGAGTGGGGGAT
Organism: Neomonachus schauinslandi; assembly: GCF_002201575.2. Classification (NCBI taxonomy): domain Eukaryota; kingdom Metazoa; phylum Chordata; class Mammalia; order Carnivora; family Phocidae; genus Neomonachus; species Neomonachus schauinslandi. Next base: position 140,729,412 of record NC_058407.1, read on the forward strand.
GGAGGCTGTGGGGAGGCCTGTGGCCCTAGGCCAGCTGAAGGACCAGGCCACCAGCCCTTCCTGGCTCCTGAATTCTTAATCAGCATAAATATTTACTTCCTTCCTCCCCTTCTAGGCTCCCAGCACAGAGGAGCTTCAGGGAGGTTGGACTGGGCCTGTGTCTAAAAATAAACAGGTGGAGGGACAGGCAGACAGACAGACATTACTGGGAGAGGGGGGTCAGGCAGAGGGCAGCTCCCTGCCCAGCCAGAGGGAGAGTGGAAGGGGCCCAGGTCCATCCATCACTGTCACCCACCCACCTGCCCGCCTTGGGTCTGGAACTCCTGAGGGGCAGGGTGGCAGCCTGATCCCACTTGCATAGCTGGGAGCGCCTGGCCCATGTGTGGCCTGGGGGGCAAATCCAAACAGATCTGACTGCTTCCACCTGACGCAGTTTAACTGGGACAAGTCAGGTCACAGACAGGGTCCCACGACCAAGTGTAGCTGCCCCTCCTTGGGCTCCAATATTTTAGCCATGTGCTGGTAGGGTCTTGGGATGTCCTCGAAGCAGAGGATCCTAACTGAGGTAGGGGACTGCCTCGTTCCCTGTGTGCTTGGAGGGTCTTGGCAGAAGGAGAGCTTGTCAGGGGAGATGGATGGGCCAGGACTTGGGACCAGAGAAAATTGTTTATAATGTTGCTGAGGTGCATGGCCTGGAAAAAAGATGAGTGGGGACATAAGGGCTGTCTTCCTCCTTCCGGCTCCATGAAGCAGCTCTGCATACACGGGAGGCACGTGCGCGCGTACGCGTGTGCGCGCACACACAGCTGAGATGTATGATCATTTACCATGTGGTGGTTACAGGGGTGTTCTGTTTTAAATTATGAAAACGTGGATTTGGTGAATGACATGGACTATCTCATGGTGTTGGCTTGTTTATCGGGTAGATTTTCAGGGTGTAATCATCTCAATTAGCAAATGCAAAGATACACTTTGACCACATGTGGAAAGGTTGCCCCTGGAAAAAGTTTGAGTTTGGAATAGTTGATCTTGCTCTTGGGTCATTTGAATGTGAAGAAACTCACACCATTGAGAAGTGTTAAGGAACCATGAAAATACCAGCATGAGAACTTGTAATAAAAGAATATCATCACCACTGAAAAAAAATGATGTATACATATATTTCATTAACCACCAGAGCTGGTCCACTTCCCTCCAACCCTGTCCCTGGCCGGCCTGGCTGGGCCACAGTCCCCAGCTGCCCCCTGGTGGCAGCCCAGACCCCTCTGACTCCCCGGGCCTATGGGCACCTCTCTTCTGGGCCTCACCTGGGAGGCAAGGCCCCCTGCCTGCACCCCCATCCCTTGGGCCAGGCTCTGCACAGCTCGCCTGAGGCAAGGTCGCAGCCTCCTTCCCTTGCAGGTGACCACAGCTGCCTGGGAAGCCCGACACAGCGAGCCCTTGGTGATCAGTAGCTGAGAACCACTAATGGCTACCTTGGAAGACACTCGTTGCTCTTTTGGTCTGATTTTGGGTCCTCAGGCTCAAACCAGGCATGTGATCCCGAGCACGACTTTCCACTTGGTCAGAAATGACCTTTGGGACTTGGCTGACCAGTTCCAGGGAGATCTGGCTTTGAAGCTGGTAGCTCTGCCACTTCTTAGCTCTGTGACCTGAGGCAGTGTCTCTAAAACTCAGTTTCGTGGCAAAATGGACTCTCTGAGCTTTGCCTCCAGAAAAGACTTGAGGGCAGTGGATGTAGAAGCTCTTAGTAGGTGTTTGGCGCTCCTCACGTGACCCGGGGCCAGAGCCAGAGGGTCCCCCTTCCCAAGGAGACAGCGCTCATGCTGCCGCACACCCTCTCCTGGCGGCTTCCGTGGGTGCAGCCTGAGAAGCCTGAGGTCACAGTGTCACAGCACAGCTCCTGTCCTCCCCCAGGTTCCTGCCTGAATACCAGCTTGGGAGCTCCCCACTGCCTGCAGCCACCTCCGACCAGCCCCCCATCACCATGCACTCCTTGGACGAACCGCTCGACCTGAAGCTGAGCATCACCAAGCTCCGTGCGGCGAGAGAAAAGCGGGAGAGGACGCTGAGTGTGGTCCGGCACCGGGCTCTGCACAGGGACCTCGGCCTGGTGGGTGACAGCCCCACCCCGGGCTCTCCGGGCTCCCCGCCCTCAGGTACAGCACCCCGGGCAGGGGGGGGTGGGGGGGTCTCAGGCCCTGATGGAGCCGTGGCAATGGGAAGAACGTCCAAGGTGTGTCCCCGAGGATGTAAGCAAGCCCCTTGCAGCTTTCAGCTTAGAGCTAGAGCTCTGTCCATTTATCCTCCCAGCAGTTTGTCTCTGGAGGTGACCTTGTCCCTGGGGGGAGGCAACTGACCTGCCCCGTTCATGAAGCTGGCCCAGCAGAGCCAGGATTCAAACTAGGCCTCGGGGAGGACATGGAGGCGCTGGTAAGGGGGAGCAGGGGATTCACAAGCGGTGACCGAGGCCCTGTGACCCAACTCCTGGGCATTGAGGCAGCGTGGCTGGTCAGTCAGGTCCGTGCAGACTGGGGACTGAGCCCAGCAAGTGCCTCTCAGCAGGTGCTTGGGGCTCAGGACTTCCACTCTGCCTCCTCTGGACCCTGAAAACCAGACCCACCATGTCTGAGCTAGAAGGCTCTGGAAGCAGCCTGGCCCAAACCCCTCCTGTTACAGAAGGGCGCAGCGAGGCAGGAAGGGCCCAGGAAAAGTCAGAAAGTCAAAAAGGTCCCTACCTGCCAGGGTGACAGCAAGCCAGGAGCCTGGCTTCAAGTTCCTGTTCAGTGGGTACTTTCCACTCCCTGTCTTACCCAACGGCTGAGCTCTCATGGTGGCAAAGGTTCCATTTGTCACTTGTGCAGGCTGCTGCTCAGATGCTTGGGGTCCCAGAGTGGTCTGGGGGTGTGGCTGGTATCTGCTTTCAGGATTCGGAGGACTCCCAGCTCCAGCACCCCTGAATAGTGCTTCTCCCTTAGGCTTCCTGCTGAACCCCAAGTTCCCCGAGAAGGTAGAGGGACGCTTTTCGGCGGCCCCCCTGGTGGACCTCAGCTTGTCACCGCCGTCTGGGCTGGATTCCCCCAATGGCAGCAGCTCCCTGTCCCCTGAGCGCCAGGGCAACGGGGACCTGCCTGCAGTGCCCACTGCCCCGGTAAGGAGGGAGTGCGGGTTCTGGAAAAGAGGTGTATTGGTTTCCTGGAAAAGACCATAAACTGGGTGGCTTAGAACAACAGAAATGTATTATTCTGACATAGTTCTGGAAGCGAAAGTCTGAAGTCAAGGTATTGACAGGGCTGTGCTCCCTCCGAAGGCTCTGGGCAAGAATCTTTCCTCACTTCTTTCCAGCTTCTGGTGGCTCCCAGCATCCCCTGTCTCGTAGCAGTGTCATTCCAATCTCTACCCCTGGTGCCACCTTGCCTTCCTGCCTCCATGTATCTCTGAGTTCAAATCTCCCTTTCTTTTATGAAGACATCCATCACTGGATTTAGTTCTCCCCAACCCCATGACTTTTTTTTTTTTGAGGGAGAGAGAGAGCAGGGGTGGGGGCAGAGGGAGAGGGAGAGAATCTTAAAAGCCGGCTCTATGCCCAGTGTGGAGCCGAAGCCGGGTTTGATCTCACGACCCTGAGATCATATCCTGAGCTGAAATCAAGAGTCAGACACTTAGCAGACTGAGCCACCCAGGCACTCCCAGTATGACTTCTTCTTAAGTTGATTGCATGTGCAGAGACCGTATTTCCAACTAGGGTTACACCCACAGGTACAGGGGGTTGGGACTGGGACAACTCAACCTGCCACAGGAGGAGACAGAGGGGGTGTGGGCCTCCTGGCCCAGCGGGGAGCACTGACCCGCTCTGCCCCGCTGTCCCCTAGGACTTCCAGCCACTGCGCTATCTAGATGGCGTCCCTAGTTCCTTCCAGTTCTTCCTGCCTCTAGGCTCCGGGGGGGCCCTGCACCTGCCTGCTTCCTCCTTCCTCACCGCCCCCAAGGACAAGTGCCTCTCACCAGAGCTCCCCCTGCCCAAACAGCTGGTGTGTCGCTGGGCCAAGGTGAGTGGGGGGCCAGGAACGGGGGGCCAGGGCCGGGGTGGGCGGCCCCATGAAGACTCAGAACCCTCCCCGGCCCCACAGTGTAACCAGCTCTTCGAGCTCCTGCAAGACCTGGTGGATCACGTCAATGACTACCATGTCAAGCCTGAGAAGGACGCAGGGTACTGCTGTCACTGGGAGGGCTGTGCCCGCCATGGCCGAGGCTTCAATGCCAGGTGAGGGAGGGCGGTGGGGGGCTCGAGGAGGGCGGGGGGGGGGGGCTCGGGTGTCCGGCGAGCTGCGTCGAGCTCCCCTGTGCCCTCCCTGGAGCAGGTACAAGATGCTCATCCACATCCGCACACACACCAATGAGAAGCCACACCGCTGCCCCACCTGCAGCAAGAGCTTCTCTCGCCTGGAGAATCTGAAGATCCACAACCGCTCGCACACAGGTGAGCAGCCGGCCAGGGGGCTGGGCGGCGGAGAGGTGAGGGACGCGTCCCTTCTCGAGTGCCACTTCTGGGGGGCACCCCTCAGTATCCACTCCTGGAGCATGGACACATCTCCCTGCGTGGCATCAGCACCGCTGTCGTGTGATCAACCGACAGATGCCGCCTGTAAGGCGCGTGCTTGTACCTCGCTGTGCTCGGCACACGGTGGGGCCAGCTCTGGTGACAGAGCCACACACCTAATTTAAATTTCCTAATCGCAAAAAAAAAAAAAAAATCCAAATTGCCGCATTAAAGAAAGGACAAAGGAATAGGTGAAATGAATTGTAATACATATTTTCTTGAATCCGATATATTAAAAAGCGATCAGTGAGACGCTGGAATTAATCTTGTGCAAAGCCTGGAATCACAGTCTGGGGAGTATGTTTCCCCTCACTCGCAGCACATGTCAGTGTGGGCCAGCCACACTTCAAAGGTGCACCGAGAGTGGCTACCAGACATTTAGTCAGTCTGGAGGCATTTTGCTGCACCAGGACCAAATACAGCGGAGCGGGCATTCCTGCAGTGCATACTGTGGGCCCCCTCCCAGCAGGGGCTTCCCGGAAGTATGTAAGCAGATTTGTGGTCCTGCCTGTTGAAGTGGTCGCTGTCATCCCCAATCTGGAGCACAGGACTGAGGCCAGAGGCACACAGTCAGGCCAGAGCAGAGCAGGGGGTGACCGGGTGGGCTTCTCAGTGGCTGTGCCCCGCTGTCCCCACCTGGGATCAGATCTCGTGCCGGGTGCTGGGAACACCATCCCCCACATCAGACAGTCCGTGATCGCAGGGGGATCTTGGTCCAGGGTGAGGGGCCTGGGGCGGCCCGGGGTGGGGCTGGGGCTAGGAGCCCGGGCTGCAGAGAGGCCCCTCATGCCCCGCTCCACCCCGCAGGTGAGAAGCCCTATGTCTGCCCCTACGAGGGCTGCAGCAAGCGCTACTCCAACTCGAGCGACCGCTTCAAGCACACACGCACACACTACGTAGACAAGCCCTACTACTGCAAGATGCCCGGCTGCCACAAGCGCTACACAGACCCCAGCTCGCTGCGCAAGCACATCAAGGCCCATGGCCACTTCGTGTCTCACGAGCAGCAAGAGCTCCTGCAACTGCGCCCACCCCCCAAACCACCGCTGCCCACCCCCGACGGCGGCCCCTATGTCAGCGGAGCCCAGATCATCATCCCCAACCCTGCTGCCCTTTTTGGAGGCCCCGGCCTGCCTGGCCTGCCCCTGCCCCTGGCCCCTGGCCCCCTTGACCTCAGTGCCCTGGCCTGCGGCAATGGTGGGGGCGGTGGGGGAGCGGGGGGCATGGGCCCCGGGCTGCCGGGCCCCGTCTTGCCCCTCAATCTGGCCAAGAACCCGCTGCTGCCCTCACCCTTTGGGGCTGGTGGACTGGGCCTGCCTGTGGTCTCCCTCCTCGCTGGCTCCGCTGGCGGCAAGGCAGAGGGGGAGAAGGGGCGTGGGGCAGTGCCAGCCAGGTCTCTGGGCATGGAGGGCCGCAAGACGCCCCTGGAGAGGACTGAGAGCAGCCGCTCCCGGCCAAGCCCTGACGGACTCCCCCTGCTGCCAGGCACCGTGCTGGACCTGTCCACGGGTGTCAACTCAGCAGCCAGCAGCCCAGAGGCACTCGCTCCTGGTTGGGTGGTCATCCCGCCGGGCTCCGTGCTGCTCAAGCCAGCCGTGGTGAACTGAACCCGCCTGCAGGATGGCTACCCGCAGCCCAGCTAGCAGCTCCCGGCCCTGCCCCGACGAACGGAAACTCTTCTGCGAAATAGCAATAATGTCCTCCTGCCCCCGGGGCCCGCCCTGTGTCCCCCAGGCGGACCCAGCCCCAGACAAGCTGGGCAGCAAGGATGGTGCTAGAAGGTCAATGGTGGTGTCCCAGGCTCTGGAGGGGAGCTGGTCCTGCCAGCCAGGGAGAGCCGTGCTCCTGGGTGCTGAGGCCTCACTCACCTCTGGCCCTCCCCCTGCCCTGTCCTCCACCTAGCCCTCAGTAGCCCCCCCACCCGCCCTGTGACTCCCTCAACCAGTTGCCAGCCTGGGTAGGGCGCCCTCCCTCCCTGCCTTGCCCACCTGCCAGCCATGTCCCCGTCCTGCCTAGCCTCTCTGGGCCCCTACTCTGGGGGCTTCTTGGACCCCTTTCCCTCTGGCCCACCCTCCAGAGGGAGAGCAAGACAGACGCAGGCAAAGCCACAGGAAGAAGCCACCTTATCCCTATGACAAGGCGCCTCCAAACTCAGAGAGGGAGGCCCGCTCTGCCAGCTGCCCCCCCCCCCCCACTAGCCCGTCCAAAAACAGCCAGCACTACCTGAGGGTTGGCCCCTCTCTGGGCCGGATGCTCTCCCAAGTGAGGGGACTGTGACCGCTCACCTGCCCCTTCGCTGCTGGGCCTTCTCCCTCTATTTTCAGGGAGCCCCGGGAGTGTGGGCAGTGGAACCCTGAGCGAGGAGGGGAGATGCCAGGACCCTGGGCCCTCGCTTGGCTCAGGGAACAGGTGGGGCAGGGCCTGGCCTGGGGCGGTGCCACTCTGCACAAGGGACTACGGTGGCTTGCAGGGTGTCAGGAGGTGGGAGGCTGGCTGGGGACAACCCCAGGCTGGGACACAGCTCCCATTCTGGGGGTGCCAAGTCACAGCCAGCACACAGGGGAGGGAGGGCTCCAGGCCAGGGCTGGGCATGGGAGCTTTCCAGAGGCCATGGACTGAAAGCCCTGGGCTTGGGGGGTGAAGCAAACAAGGATGGCCGTGGGAGGGCCCAAGCCCTCTGCCTGGGAAGGGGAAGCTGGAGGAAGGAGCCTGGGTTTACGACATGGCTGTTTGCTTTGGCATTCCCCTGGTCAGCCTGTCCTAGAGGTGTCCCCAACCCCTGCCCACCACCTGCCCCATGGCACGGGCCAGAATAAGCTAAGGATGCCAGTGTCCACGTGCCCCACCACCCACTGCCCAGTTCCACCAGGCTCTGGGGCCGCAGCATTATGCTTCCCCTCACCCTGAGCCCTCGCTGTTCCCTCCCTGGAGGTGGCCTGGTGCCATCTGGGAGGCGCTGGCCCCCGCAGTCAGGACTCCTGGCGCCTTGGCCACACGACCAAGCACTCCATTTCCCCTGCTGTAAGACAGGGAGCTGCAGGCCAGCAGTGGGGTCGTCAGCAGCCCTGCGGCCTTCACCGTTGCCTGGACTGCCCCTCTCTCCTAGAGGGGTCACCCTGCCCGGGCCTGCCCCGACAGAGCCTGGCGGTGCTGGCTCTGCCCCTTGAAGGGGCTGTGAGCAGAGCAGGAGGGAGCTGGTCTCCTTTCTTCGGGCCCCACCCAGGACCCAGGCCTTAAGTCCCCAGTTGGGGGTGAGGGCTCTGAGACTCAAGCCCAGGGAGCAGAGGAACAGGGCACTGGAAGGCGACATTAGCTCAGCATGTGACTCGGTGATAGACCAAGCTCGGAAGGGCTGGTATATGTGTTGTTGTTGTGGGTTTGTTGTTGCACATTCCAGGATATCAGTATTTTAACAGGTTCTAAGTGCCTTTCTATCGTAGCTTATGTTTTTCCTCCTCTTGGCTCCATTGCTGTTAGCATAGAGTTTAAAAAAGAAAAAAAAGAGATAAGCTAATGACTATAACAATATATTCCTCCATGTGAGAGGAAGTTTATAAAGAAACAATAAAAGTCAGTTGCAAAGATGGTTTCTGTCTTGGCTGTGCCGTGAGCGGAGCCACCCTGCTCGAGAACCCCAACCGTCCTGTGCCTGGTATGGGTCACCCACCCCCAGAATGCGGCACTCAGAGGCCCTGTTCCAGGGCTTCCTTCCAACCCGGGGGCTGCCACAACTGCCAGGTCTGCTGCTAGGTGGGGGCGGGTGCCGAGGGGGCAGAGATGGAAGATTCTGGACGAAGCATCATGGGTTCAGGTCCTCACCCTGCTACTACCTGCTGTGACTTTGGTGAGCACCTTTGCTCTGGGGGAGACACAACTCCCTGGCCTCAGTCCAACGAGAGTCTGGCGAAGGCTTCTCTTTCCCGGCCACACTGGAGCATTCCACCCAGATTCCAGAGATGCTAGAGCGAAACCCAGCTCGGGGAAAGGCGGCCTGTGGCAGAGCTGGGGGCGCAGGGCTCTGTATCCGGTGGGAAGGGTAAGGGAGACCTGAGGACGGTGAGGCTGCAGGAGGGGCCTGGTGTGGGGGCCGTGAGGGCAGGAGTGGCTGCAGCCGGTCCGGGGCAGCTCAGCGGGCAGGGATGGACTGGCTGGCTCCTGGCCAACCTCACCCACCCCAGCCCTGCGGGGTGTCAAGGGCGTGTTAAAAGGGATGCAGTGCCGCTGCCTCCCCCTTCCCCGCTGGCAGGAAGAGCGGCTCACCTGCTGGAATCTGGATGTGTGCACTGAGAAATGCGGAGAAGACATTTATTACCAAACTATAAATTAGAGGAGGTGGGCAGGGTGCAGTAGGACGAGCTGAGTGGTCACGTTTTGGGCATCTGTTCCTTCTCTCTGTTCTCCTGGGCCTGGATCCTGAGCTCCTCCTGCAGGCGCTCCCAGGCTCGGACCACCTGGCGAGGGAGTTAGAACCAGGCAGGGCAGTGAGTGGGATGGGCCTCTCCCTTCCCAGACTCCGAAGAGCAGTGGGCAGGTCTGAGCTAACAGCCTGGGAAACACAAGTGCCCCCTTTACCAGTGCCCAGCATTCCCAGGGGGACAAGGCCCAGGCACACACCACTGTCCACCAGCTAGTGGTCCTGTTCCCTCAAAGCCATGGCTGCGGGGAGGGCCACTGTCCAGGGTGACACGGGGCCCAAGCCAATTCAGCCCAACCAGCCAGGCCCTGTGAAGCTGAAGGAATGGCAGTTCAGGGGGGCCTCCCTGAGGCTGGGGCATCAAGGAAGGGCCCGGCACACCTTCCTGCCTGCCAAGTTCTGAACTGCCTAGGAATGAAGGATCCCCAGTGAGAAGAGGCGCCTTGGCTTGCCCCCCTCCCAGCATCAAAGAGCACTCACCTTGGACTGCAGGTAGAAGGAGCCACCCACGGATTTATCATTCACCTTGAATAGGTGTTCGTAGTTCTGCAGGGGAGGGGAGACGGTGAGAGGGTGTGTGGTCTCGGGGTTACAGAGGCAGGGGAAGCTAGGAAATGACAAAGAAGGAAAGCCAACGGGTTCAACCCTGATGCCCCGCGTGTCCCACTGTGCAACCCCGGAAGCCACTGTCACTGCTCGAGGACAGAGAAGTGGACAGGTGCCCACGGGGGGAAGGGGCTCTGTCTCTGCCACCGCTGGCCTCAGGCCTAGAAACGAAGGAGTGACAAGCAGCTCCCACAACTTGGGAGTCCAAGCTGGGTGCAGCCACAGCCTCCACACCTGCCTCTTTCCGCCAGGCCACCCTCACTCCTCCTGATCCTGGTGGCCTGACCCCTCAGCCTGCCATTCTGGTCTGCCCAGGCAAGACCGGTCTTAGAGCCAGCCTGGTAGTCTCACCTTCTGGATCTCCTCGGGGCTCAGCTTGGAGACATTGAGAATCTGCTGGGCCTCCTGGAGGCTGAGGCCAGACAGGTTGGAGGCAGCTGCAGACTGGTGTCCAGCACGTCCTCGAGCATCAGCTGCGGCCCGGCTGGCTGTGTGGATACCGGGGTGAGTGCTCAGGCCTCAGCGGCCCAAAGGTTCCCCTGGGCCTTCCACGTGGGCAGCTCAGCCCACCAGGTGGCATGGGAGAAGACACGCGCAGGGACCAGGGGCATCCCTTCTCCAGGAGTGGGTTTTTTTGGGGGACTGGATGGGGAACATATGAAGTGAGGACTGACCCCACTGGAGGACAGGGGCAGGTTCTGGTCCCCAAGACCATGAGATGTCCCTCTTCTCTCCCCTACCCCCTCATCCGAAGTGACAGCAAGTTGGGGAGCTTGAGGCTACAATGGGAAGTAGGATGAAGCTATAGGTAGGAAGAGGCAGTAACAGCTCAGTTGAGACCTGGCTGCCCACCAGCTACCTAGGCCACAAAGCAGGTGGTTCAGGTGACCTCTTCCCTTTCAATGGCCCTAGAATCAGGAGCCATCAAGCTTTTTTTTTTTTAAAGATTTTATTCATTTATTTAATTGACAGAGAGAGAGAGACAGCGAGAGAGGGAACACAAGCAGGGTGAGGGGCAGAGAGAGAAGCAGGCTTCCTGCAGAGCAGGGAGCCCAAAGCGGGGCTCGATCCCAGGACCCTGAGATCATGACCTGAGCCGAAGGCAGACGCTTAACCGACTGAGCCACCCAGGCACCCCATTAAGCTTTTTCTTAAAGGGTCAAAGAGTAAATATTTTAGGCTTTGCAGAACAATTAAAGTCTGTGTTGTAATTACTTGACTCTGCCTTGTAAGCAACCAGAGGGTATGGCTGTGTTCCACTAAAACTTTATTTACAAAAACAGGTTGCCAGGTGAACCAGCTTGCCAACTCCTGCCTCCATGTTCATGTCAACCGGCTTCCCTTTCATGAGAATGTCCCAAAGTCCAACGATGTCCCCCACCCCCGGGAAATGCCCCAGGCTGCCAGAGGGTCCCTGCATTCACTATGGGCCCAAGGTGAACGGCCATAGATAGGAAAGGAATCCCCAGCCCAGGGGGAGCCAGGGGCTCAGGCTTACCTGCAAACTCCTGCCGCAGGGCCCGGGCAAAGGCCCTGCCCACCACCTGCACCCCCATCACAATGATCTGGGCCAGGTATTTGGCCTGTGGACAAAGCAGGTACCTGGTTAGCAGGCTGCATTCTCCAGAGATGGGACCCTGGAAAAGGCTGCCAAGTGGCCAGGTCTCTGAGGTAATGAAGCACAAGCAGCAGGCACAGGCAGCTCCTTCCAAAGTGCCCTGATAAAGAGCCTCTGCTCCAGGTGGCTTCAGAAGCAATACTATGGCCTAGATCCAGGACCAGGGGCTGGTCCCAGACCATTAATTCACCCTGCCATCCCAGGCCTTCTGTGCTTCTGAGACTGGCAGCTCCCACCTTTGTTCAACCAGCAGGGAAACTCAGGGAGCCTGGAGCCACCTCAATTCTCCCAAGATTATTCACCACCATTCCAATCAACACAACAAAAGTGAACAAGACTCTCCACCTTCAGGCAGCAAAAAGCCCAGTAGGGGGTCATTCAGACAAAGATACCAAGGGCCAACTGCTGAGGGAGAGCAGGACTGGCCACCAGTTCCTCCACTGGTTCAAACACATGCAGAGTCAGCTAAGCTCTGCTCAGCACCCGGCCTACAAGGATACACAGAAGCCAGCCATGCCCTCAGAGCTCCTCACACTGACCTGGCCCGGCAGGGAAAGCGTCTACAGTGGCGCAGCACGGTTTTCTACCCCGAGACGGCGTAGTTCAATGCACCACGGAGTGACAGTCTCATGAAGCATGCCCAGGAGTGAAGAAAGGCAATGGAGGGAAGCCTCAGTATGAGATGGAAACTCTGGGAAAAGATATTTCTACTGGGCTGGATTTTGAGGGCAGGCAGAATCACAATGGGAGTACTGGGGCTTTCTAGGCACAGGGACCACGGCGAGTCCAAGAGGAGAAAGTGTAAAGGTTGTCCTGGGAGCAGCCAAAAGCACAGGGGACTTGTAAAGTCATTAGAGATAAGACTGAGAAGGTGGCTGAGATAGGAGACTGTACAGACCCGATTGGGAAAAGATTACATACTGACAGCACATATGGAAATGGCCTGGTGCGTGCAATGGTACAAATGAGGGTGTGCAGAGGACCTGGAGAGCACTCACTGCAGGTCGACACTGCTCACAGGCACAACCCAGTGGTTTCCCTTTCTCTTCTTTGCTCTTGTTTGTTGTTAGATGTTCCATCAGTCAATAAGTATCAACTGAGCCTGGGTGCCAGTCACTGTGCCAATCACATTCTAGTTACTGTGCCATTTAACCCAAAAACTCAAGACACCAAGGCACAGGGAGGTTTAATGATCAGCCTGAGGACAGGGCTAGTACTCAAGGGGAAGGTGGGCAGGAAACCCCAAATCGGTGCTATTAGCCATGGCATCTCCAGGCTGCCCACCCCACACAGGATCCTGCAGGGAGGGCAACTGAGCAACCTGACAAGGATCAAGGACCCAACCCAGAGGCCAAAGAAGGGCTCATCAGATTCCAGTGGAATCTGGACTCCAGAACTGGCCTGGTTTGGCTTCCAATGAACCTGCCCTTATGGGCAGGGTGGGATGTTTGTTCTGGGACATTAGCAGTAATTAATAAATGGAAGTGGGTTTGGATTTCACAAGTAGAAATTTCATTAAGTCCTGGATTTCACACCAGAAAGCAAAGCTCAGCGAAGACTGGCCCCAGTGATCAAAGGGATGGGGCGGGGCTGCAGCCAGCTGTGCTGCGGGTGTCAAGACAAATAATAGATGTACTGCAGGTCAGGAAGTTGCCCAACTTCCCCCTCCGTGCCCAAAGCCCCTCCCAAGTGGGACAGGAGGTTTCCAAATGGGGTGCTGGTCTTGTGTGAGGTATGGAGAGGCTTACAGGCCAGTAGGTGATTTCAGAGGGTTCCGCGGGCCTGCACACCCTTCGGGCCTCAGACCGTCTGTGCATCTGCTGCCACACACCCGAGGGCGGCCCCACTGCTCTGCCCTTCCTGCCCACGGACTTCTCAGCAGCGCTGGCTGCTGCTCAGTAATGAACATTAAGAATGTAGAGTGTAACTGCGCAGCGCCCCCAGCCACCGCTGCAGGCTTCAAACCACCGTGGCCTGGTGGCCCGTCATTCCCACCGCCAGAGGTCCATGGCTGCCCCACAGGCTGGAGTAGCCTGCGGTTTCAAAGGCCACCCCGGATGGCCAAGGGAGCTGCCTGGCTGGTCCACAAAGGTTCCTGTCGGAGGCCTCCCCAGGGGAGGAAGTATGGCGTGTGGTCATACAGGCGAGCTTTGGGATCACCTGTATGCGAATCCCAGCTGCGCGCCTGGCTCAAGCTCTCAGGTTCCCTCAGCCTGTTCCCTCACCTGTGAAATGTGGCCAACAATAGGACTGTCAGGGATTCAATGAGATAATGCTTGCAAAATGCTTGACACAAAATCTGATGATACAGTCGGTGCTCAATAAATGTTGCTTTTCATTTATTACACGTCTTTGTTTCACAAAGCTTGACAACGGTCAGACACTATGGAGTAACAGAGCTTTTCCCAATAAGGCAACTCATCTGACATATCTGCTGATTCCTCAGGGGAGAAGCCTGCAAAAAGCCAGGTGACATGCCAAGGGCAGTGAGAAGCAGTGTGGAAGAGGAGGGAGAGGACTGCTTTGGAGCTATAATCTGGACTCCTGGCTTGTCTTCTTGTTAGCTGTGTGGCCCTGAGCAAATAATTCAACCTCTCTGAACCTCACTTTTCTTATCTGCAAAACGGGGAAAACAGTATCTTCCTCTTGGGGGGCTGCAAAGTCCTCAGGAGGCAATCCACATAAAACCAACCGGGCAGTCAGCAGCAGGTTCAAAGTGGCCCAACAGCTGCCTTTGCTTCTGGACCAGATCCTGCTTGTCTAGAGATCATCCACCTATTCAGTACCCAGTGCCACGTGTGGATCAGCTATGCTCAGAGTTCTGCCAGTGACAAGAAGTGATGAAGAAGACAGCCACTGGCTGAGGCCTCTCCTAGAAAGTCCCAAAACATTCCATAGTCCACTGACTGACACTTGGGCCTGAAGACCCTAGACAAGAACAACGGCATCCAACACAGGCCAAGCTGCCAGTCAAGGAGCAGAGGTCAGAGCCACAGACCGCCAAGCCTGGGACCCATTGTGGATGACACACAGGCTTTCTCATCTGAGGACCAAAGCTCTGCAGCTGGGGCAGAAGAGCACAGGCAAGCATTAGGGGACACTCAGGAACGTGGCTTATCTCATGTTAAGCGCATAAAGAAAGGAACCTGCTTTCAGACAGACCCATGTGTAATGTTCCCTTCAAAGCCCAGTTCCAGGCTCTTGGGTCAGTGGGCAGAGACTGCCACTGAGACTAACCCCCTTCTCAAGGAGGTGCTGAGATAGGAGGGGGGGCTTTGTTCACCCAGAGCCCCTGCAAACAGCCGCTGGCATCACAACGAGGCAGGAGGGCAGTCAGGATCATGGTATGCCTGGGGGCCCTGCCTACGGCTGGCATGGGAGCCCGACTGGTATTTGAATGAATGTGACAACCAGGTCACCATCTGCAAAAACTCTATGCTCCCAGACAGGGTTTCCAAATTCCTGTTGCTACCGCTCCCTCTGCTGGAGGGCTCGGCCATCCCCCAACACACACAACTCTCCACTGCCTGCAAAATCAGTCCACTTCTCGGCCTGACATTCTCAGCTCTGTCTGGCTACAAACGACTTCTCTGGTTTTCTCTCCCCTCACCTCTCTCCGCCCTGCAGCCCTATCATCTACTTCTAAATCAGCTAGCTCTCTTACTTGTTTTACCCCAATGTCTCCCAATTCACACACCATACAGGTCACTCTTCTCAAGTACTCAGTGATTTTAGCGTATTCACAAACTCTGTAAATACACTAAAAAGTACAGAATATTACTAGTTCCAGAACGTTTTCATCACCCCCCCAAAACGATACCCATTAACCTTGAATGTCCTCCCCACTACTCTGATGCTCTGTCAAAACCCAACATCCTTCAAAACGGTACCGCTCCCCACCCCAGTGAAACTTTTCTAGAACACTATCTTTTCCTATTAATATGCTGTCCTATTTTACAGACTTGCCCGATTCTTCCTTTAGGATACAAACTCCTCCAGAGCAGCATTTTACTTGGCTCTTGAGGGTGGCTCAGAGTTACACACAGGAATGCATGAGAGGGACCCGGTTCAAGGGTTCATTGTAGGTCCTCAAAAAAACGGCAGCGACCGGACTCAACTTGTCTCTGAAACCACTGAAGTGACCCTGAAGGAATCAAACTCCCCGAAATTCAGGGTCCTTCTCAGTGAAATGGGGACAAGGACAGTACGAATTTCTTAAGCATTAAATGAAAAAATCCACTAAGCCCTCAGCTCAGGGCCTGGCACTTGCAAGCTGTTACGTTATCCTTATCATTGGTTAAGAAGTGGCTCCCCAAACCGACTGCCTCAATCACTTGGGGGAACTTCTAGAATCTCTGGGGATAGAGCTCAGGACGCAGCATTTTTTAAAGGGTCCCCAAGAGACTTGTTGCAGCCAGTGTGGCCCAGGTCTGTGAACCGGCTCCAGGTGCCAATGGTACCGCAGAAACGCTCAGCTTTCGGTGTCGCGGGGCCTGGTCAAGCCCCAGGTGTGCTACTTCCTTGGCAAAGTCTCGCAGCCCGTTTCGTCAGCTTTCAAAACGGAGAATAACAGGCGACACCATCAACTAGCTGCGGGCCCGCGCAGGGGCTCCCGGGCCGGCCCTGGCCTCCCGCGGGGGCTGTGCGCACATGGCGACCGCCTCTGCCGCGTATTTTCCGGCCGGCTACGCCCGCCCTGCCTTCCGGTCAAGCGGTTCTCCGTGGCCCCGGGGCCGACAGCGCCCGCCGCAGTCCTCCCGGCGCGACGCCCCCGGACCCCGCTTCCCGCCGGGCACGCAGGCGGTGCGCGGCGCCCGCAGCCCGGCCGGAGCTCGCCGCCCCGGCCCCGAAACGGCCTCCCTTCCTCCCAGCAGCGCCCTACCCGGGGCTCACCATGGTGGCCGCTCCGCCCCGGGGTCTCGGGCTCCGGCTTCCTGGCCCCGCCGCTCCAACTAAAGGGCGGCCGGCGGGTCAGAGGTCAAGGGAGAGAGCGCGTGCGTGACGCCGCGCTAGGCATGCGCACTGTTCCCTCCAGGGGGCGGGGTGTGTCGTGATGTAATCACTGGGCGGAGTCAGAGGCGGAGTCGGCCTCTGGTCGACAGGACCCAAGGTGTCCCTCACGTTTATCCTGCTGCGCTAGATGCAACAGAATAAATGCATCTGTCAAATGCGGGGCAATTTCTTCCCTTCATTTTGCCAAAATATTTGGTACTAAAAGATATGTAATAAACCTACAACACCCCACGAACATGAGTAGGATGCCAAAGTCTCAAAAATATGTAAGAAAACAGGAAACCTCAAAACGGGTTTCCTTCTAGGTTCCTTCTGCCTGGGAAGATCTCACTCTCTCCTCCAAGTTCTTGCTCAAGTATCACCTTCTCAATGAGGCCCACCCTGCTCTCCTACCAATGCTGCAACTTGCCCTGTATTCTTTTGTTTTAGTAACAGCTTTATTGAGATAAAGTTCACTATTTTAAAGTGCACAATTCAGTGTTTAGTGTATTTACAGAGTTGTGCAACCATCACCACTAGAACACCAGAACATTTTCATCAACCCCCCAAAAACTTCCCTACCCATTAACAATCACTGCCCTTCCCCCAGCTCCTGGTGACCACTAAGCTTTTGTCTGTTCCTTTTTTTTTTTTTTTAGATTGTATTTATTTATTTGACAGAGAGAGAGAGCCAGAGAGCACAAGTGAGGGGAAGGAATGGCAGAGGGAGAGGGAGAAGCAGGCTCCCCAATGAGCAAAAAGCCTGATGCAGGACTTGATCCCAGGACCCTGGGATCATGACCTGAGTCGAAGGCAGCCGCTTAACCAATGGAGCCATCCAGGCGCCCCTGGATTAGTCTGTTCTGAACAGCTCATGAAAGTGGAATTGTACTGTATGTGGCTTTTTTGTATGTCTGGCTCTCAGTCCCTTCTATTTTTTCCCCCCAGAGTTCTTACTTATCACCTTCTGCCATATTATTTTAATTCATTTATTTTATGTTCATTGTTTATAACCTGTTCCTTTCCACTAGAATGTGGATTCCTGGTGGACAGGACTTTTCTTTTTTCTCCACTCTTGGACAGGTGGCTGGCACAGGGAAGATACTCGACATGTGATTGCTGAGTGAATGTTAAGTCAGGCTGCCTTGGACTATGTTTTGGACCACTGCCCTTTCCTCCAACACTCCAAATTCTTTCTTCCCTCAGTGCAGTGGCCGCCCTTCCTTTTGTCTGAAATGTTCTTCTTGCGGCTCTGTGGCCTTCAGGTCTCAGCTCTCATCTTAAAGGTCGCCCCTCAGACTGAACACCCTGCTCTCCCTGCATCTCAGCTGCTCCCTTTTCACATAATTTGTCATCTTTTTTTAATTAAGTAATCTCATCGCTTCTCAGCCTTTTGGCTAAGATCAAGTGTAATTAAGTAATCTCTATGCCCAACATGGGGCATGCTGAACTTACTACCCTGAGATCAAGAGTTGCATGCGCTACCAGCTGAACAAGCCAGGTGCCCCTATTTTGTCTTCTTTACAGCTTTCTTCACGGTTTGCTTACTTGCACACGGTCTGGCTGGCTCCCCGGCACAGGAAGACTATAACAAGTGCCTCAAGAGGCCTTGTCTCTCCTGTTCATTACTGTGTCTACCATCCAGAGCACTGTCTATGTGCTGGATGAATGAATGAACTCATAGCAGCTGAAAAGGACTCAGGAGTGAAGTGAGACCTGGGACAAGGGGGAACCAGAGCCAAAATGCCCTCACCCATCCTCCTGTCCCCTTCCCCTTCCAGTCAGCCAAAAGACCATAGCAGCACAAGAGGTGGCCAGCTTAGAAAAGTTTAATTGCTGAAAACATCCAGGGTATATTCAGGCCAGTCACTGAGGGGTTCACACCCCCCTTGATTGGGCCATCAGCTCTGTAATGCCCCCTTCTACTGGTTTCAAACCTGAGGAGGAGGGCAGCTGGTCCCTGGCCCCTGAGACTGATGCTGCTCCAAATGGCCTGGCAGGGGGCCAGCCCCCAAGGCTCTTGACTAGAAGTGGGCCAGCAGGCAAGATGGGATGGCGTGTAACAACTGAAGGTGCTGGGCGAAGCCAGCCCAGGCTGGGACTAGCCCAGGGGCGTGCCACTGACCCCCACTCCCACCCCACCCCACCCCACTGCCACGCCCCTGGTTCCACATGCTAGCAGGCAGCGGAGAAGCAGCCAGTCCCACAGAAAGCAGAGGTGCAGACAATCCACAGGAGTTGCAGCGGGGCCCAGAGGCCACAGAAGTGCCCAAGGCCCAGAGGAAGCCAGAGCTTTTGGGACAAGGTGTGCCAGGGCCAGGAGGCATCTTCCAGTTTGAGGGTGAGAAGTGAGGTGTGCAGGGGGCACCACACCAGGCGGTTCTAGGAGGTGGCAGTGGCCGGTGAGGCTAGAGGTAGTGGTGGGCAGGCTAGTCCTGGGGAGATAAACCGAGGGGGATGAGAGGTCTGGGGAAGCAGGGTGACGTGGGCTACAGGGTGAGGGAGGGAGGGAGGGAGGGGATGCCAGGGCCCTCTTATCTACTCACCCACTCGTCCTCGTCCACACCTTCAAAGGAGTCCTGGGGGAGCGGGTCCTCCCGGTTCCCCAGCTTGGCCACCATGGCATTTAGCAGCTAGGAGAGTGGACAGGAGAAGAGGTGGGAAGGCAATAGGATAGGACTTCTAAGCCCAGGACCACAGGACCTCACAGTTTGAACCCCGTCACGCTTGTGAAGAGCCATGTTCATCAGAGCCCTGACAAAGTGGATGGTTTTCACAGGAAGAGCCACTCAGCAGAGATCAGGGCTCCCGAGGCACACGGACACGCAGCACTGGGGTCACAGGGCAGCTGTCTCCGCACATTGCCTCAGACGCTCAAATGTGCACCAGGGTCAAAACGCACTTGGGTCCCAAACCCTTGGCTCTGTTTGCATTGGGCCAGGCGGGAGGGAGGCCTCTTTCTGCCCTTCCCTGGCTTCCTGAGTCCTGTGCCCCATTGGTCAGCTTCAGGGCTCTGGAAGGTCTCCCCAACAAGCTGCCCAACCGAGACAGGGGAGGGGAGACCCTGGCTCCTACCCCAGCCTGGCTTGGACTAGAGAACTGGAGGGCAATCACCATGTGCCGCCAGGACCCTGTGCATGCCACAGTGACCAACCGCCTCCCGGGCCTACCTCCTCCTTCTTTTGCTGGTCTGACTTCTCTTCCAGGTAGAGTGCTGAGGGTGGGACCCGTCGGGCAGGGGCTTCACGGGGGGCCTGGCTTACTGGGGTGGGGGAGCGACAGCATCGGACATCAGCGAATCCCCCCAGTGTGGACTCCTTGCCCAACCCTTCGGCACCATTCCCAAGGGAATCTTGTGGCAGAGACCCCAGAGGGGGTGACAACAGCTACTCCACCCTCTGTTCACAAGGCCTGTCGTGGGCACCCGGCAGTGTGCGCGCACACATGCGTGCATGTCAGGGGTGGGAAATGTGGTGGAAACACAGACCCTGGGCCCTGCCCTCAAAAGGCTCAGAGTCTGAGCCTGGAAATGCAAATCCTCGGGAGTGCCGGAGGTTTCTGTGTGCCAGCAGGAACGGGGGATCTTGCCCCTTTCTCCAATCCCTACCCACTCCCGGGCTTCCTACTCACCACCCCCCAGTTCCTCATCCTACCTGGGGTCATGCCGGCAGGCTGCAGGCTGATAAGCTGGGGCTGCCCATTAGCACCTCCCAGCCAGGCGCTGGCACTGAGCACCGGCTCCCAGCTCAAGGCTGTGTCTGGGAAAACATCATCCTGGAAGAACTCTTTCTGTAGGGAAGGAGAAAGGAGCTACCCTGAGGCACCTACCAGAGGCCCAGGGCACACCAGCATCCCTTGGGAAGGGGGTAAGGTAAGACCCAGGACCCAGGGCTGGGGTTTCTGCCAGTTTCAGAATCTCAGCAGAGTAAGGGGTACAGGTGCCCCAAAGAGCACTGAAATGGGACCGTTTGGTGACAGGGTCAGCCAGGCCCCAAAGCCCCTGATGGGGGCTGGGAAGGGAGACTAGGTGTTTGGGGTGCTGGGCCCCCAACCTCACCCTGACTCGGGGTAGCCGGAAAGCAACAGGCTCCAGGGAGGTCTGGCGAAGCCGTAGGCATCGGGCAAACTCTACTTCCCGCACGTCACACTCTGTCTTGGGCAAGAGAATGAAGCCCTGGGGAGAACAGGGGATTCTGAGCTGACACCTGGGCCCTCACGGAGCGCCAGAACTACGGCGTGTCCCCGAACCGTGGAGCTCTCTGGCGGAAAGATGCCCTGATCGGTAGCCCTGATTATAGCCTCTTTCTTTGGAGATTTCATGCTACCAACATAACTTGTTCAATGCAGAGCTGGGGAGATGCGTGTGGCAGCACCATAGAACATTTCCACTGATGGATCCCATGGATATAAGAGGTAAGCTCGACAGCACAAATAACAGTATTATCAGCTAAAATAATTAAGAAGTGATACCCTGGATGTTTACTGCCCTGGCTCTTAATATAATTTATTTGTAGGCTCATATAACTTAAGACTTTATGGTTTAATTTTTAATAATGGAGTTTAACACGGGCACACCCTGGCCCAGTGACCTGCTGACCCCACAGGCCCCTGCACTTCCCCATCTGGCCAGGAGAGGGCGTGGGAGCCCTGTTCCCACACATCAAGGAGGACCAGGGAGCAACCCTGGGCTCACCTTGTGGGGATCCGGGGACGTGAAGCTATTGCACTCTAGGAAGAAAGGAGCCTCGGGGAGCAGCTCGTACAGGAACACGCGGGTGTCGCCCTGAGACGGGAGTGGTGAGAGTGAGGCGGCCAGCTAAAGCTGCCTTCCTCCCCACCTCCCCACATGCACACCCCAGCCCACCTTGCCCGTGAGTAGCACCAGGCTGGTGTCTGGGTCATAGCTGGGAAGCAGGGTCGAGGGAGCCACGTCCAGCCCCAGCACTGCCAAAGGACCACCGGCCAGGGCCTCGGTGGGGTATAGGAGTAGCTGACGCTCACTTCGGCTGCAAGGGAGATCCAGGGAGAAGCAGGTCCTTAGAGCTGCAGGGGCCTGGGTTAGGGCAAGGACTCCAGCAAGCAACCTGGCCTTGTCAGGCTGGGGGCCCTGAGGGCTTCGGAGCTGAAGAGTGCCTCTGTCCATTCTGATCCAGCTCTCAGAACTACCGGCCCTGTATCATGCAACATCCTCATCCCCGACTACTACTCAGTCTGCTGCCCCTGACCCTCCTCAGCACAGTCCTAACACCAGCACTGGTCTCGTGGCCAGGACTGTGACCTGTAGTCTGGACTTATCTCCCCACACTCTGCTTCTCATCCTCTGCTCCAGCCAGGCTGGTCAGCTTCCGGGCCTTTCCATCCAGACTTGAATGCCCTCTCCTCTGGGTTTCTAGTTACCAGCTCCTTTGTGGCTCAGTTCAGATGACATCTCCCTTAGGAGGCCCTTCCTGATCCTTCCTCCAAAGTGCCAAATACCCAACCCTTGGACCTCTCCAGTAGGCTTGGTTGTTTCATGCTCTTTACCTGGTCCCCACCAGGCATGGGCTCCAGGCAGCAGGGCGTGGCTCTCATCCCTCTGGTTCCCAGTTGACTCATTCTTCCTCCTCACCTCCCTCCCTCCCATCCATCTACCAACCTACCCACCAACCCACCATCCACCCACCCATGCACCCACCCACCCATGCATGCATGCATGCATCCAGCCATCCATCCAATTAGTGAGTAGCAGGGACAGCTTCTGATGCCTAACAGGTGTATGTGTGTCTGGGGAAGGAGGACACAACTAGCTGCTTAAGTATGGAGATGGGGATGGTGGTCCCCGAGTCCTTACCTGTCAAAACCAGACACCAGCAGACAGTGACCATCACAGACCCAGACAACACGGGCTCCACGGGCCCCCTCAGGCCCTGGGCCTTCCTGTTGGGATACAGCACGTGAGGCCCAACAGCCATCCCCCAGTGCATCCTGCTCACCTGCAGGGGCTCAGGGCCACCCCGGGGCTCATAGACCCGCAAGTACCCGTCCCTGCAGACAGTGGCCAGATGCCGTCCATCAGGACTCCAAGCCAGGCTGAAGATCTGGAGGCGGGTGCAGATAGATATGAGAGGCAGCCTCTGGGCCTGCGGCTGGGTCCCTGCCCCCACACATGTACTACCTGGTCCCGGTGGCCCTGCAGCCTCAGCCGCTCGGCTCTGGCCTGAAGGTCCCAGATCCGAATGGTAAGGTCATAGGAAGAGGAGGCCAGCACATCGGCTGCCAGTGGGTGGAAGCGCAGAGAGTAGATCTTCTCTGTGTGGCCTTGGGGTGAGGCATGGGGTAATGTTGAGCCCCTCAGGAGTCACCGCCCGTCTCCCAGCTCCCACCCTGGGCCCAACTGACCTGTGAGCACAGCCTCAGGTGTTGTGAGCACCTCCTGCAGGCCCTCTGGGGGCACCCGCCACAGTCGGATCCTGGCATCCTCCCCACCTGCAGAGTGCAGGCTCATCACTACTGTGCCCGAGACCTCCAGGCTCCCCCTACCTGCATTAAGACCCCTGGGCCCTCCTGTGAACCTAGCGCCCAGCCTCCTTACCAACAGCAAGGCGGTAGGGGTCAAAGGGGTCCCAAGCCAGATCCGTCACAGCTGCCCCATTCTGCAGCGTGGGCAGTGCTGTGTCGGGCAGGCGGCCAGGCTTCTGTAGCTGTGGGAGGCATCATCCGGCAGAGGCCCATCAGTAACAGGCAGGACAGCTCAGTCCCCAGGGTCTGCATGGCAAGCAGCGTGCCTGGGCTCCCACCCTCTGCAGCTGATGCCCCACTGCTGGGAGGCCCAAGCTCTCTGTCTGCCTCAGCCATCTTGTGCTCTAAGCCCCAAGTGCCAACTGTGAAGTCCCAGAAAGTGTGGGGGGGGGAGGCAGCATGGAGTGGTGGAAAGAGCTCAGACTTGAGGCCCAGGCAGCCTGGGTTCGAACCCCAGCTCTACCACTTACACGGCTGTGTGACCCGACAGGTCACTAAACCTCTCTGTGCCTCACTGCTCTCTTCCATCTGTAAAATGGGGATAAGAGTGGTGTCCCTGTGGGACAGTGGAGGGGATTAAAGGGGATGCCAGGTGGGTGCCTGGAACATGGTCTGTGCTCAGAGAGTGTGAGCTGGTGTGGGTACCCAATGCCCTTAGCTTCCTGCAGGGCCCTGGGGGCACCGTGGTGGGTAGGATCCCTCACCTCAAGCACAGCCACCTGCCCACCATTGCTGAGCAAGGGCACGGCCACGCGTAGCTGGTTGGCACAGAATCCGTCACTCTCGCCAGGCGTGGTGAGATTGAGTCCCTTGAGGTTGGTGATGTGGCTGTCTCGGTGCAGGACGGCGCCCTGAGCATGGCGGAACTTGGAACTGGGGCCTGGCGGGCGGCAGGGACAGAGCCACATGCGGATGCCCTTCCTGCCTGCCTGCCCTAAGTCCAGGCTGCCTGCTCCCCTCACTGCAGGGTGCACGGCCCGTGCCCCAGCCTCTGCCAATACAACTCACCCAGAACTACGCCCACAACTACGCCTGGGAAGGGGACTTGCAAGGCCAGGGCTCCAGGGAACATCCAGGCTGCCCTCTTACTTGAGACTCACCTCATCCCACAAGGACAGGTGACCCCACTGGGAGAGGCAGTGGACAGAGACAGGGTTAGTGTGACGCACTTACCCAGCAGGCTCTGTAGGGACCTCTGGCTGGGGCTGGTGCTGATGCCACTGGTGCTAGAGAGGGAGGGCCCCAGGCTGGAGGGCGTGGAGGGCGAGGTCAGCGAGCTGAGAGGGGAGGAGAAGCCCTCCTGGGGGAGAAGCACCCTGGGTCAGACAGCAGGCCCCTGGGCGTGTTGGCCAAAGAGAGAGGGGGCACTGGGGTCATCACTCTGGGCCCCTCCTCCCGGGCTGTGGGACACCGTGGGGGCAGGAAGACCCACTGTGGGGTGTTGGGTGAAAACACAAACACCGAAGCTGACAAGGGCTGGAGGTGGCACAGGGCGAGTTCAGCTTCAGACTGTGGGGACAGAGGGTGGCAGCTACCAGCTCCTAGCTTTGTAGGAGGACAGGCCCAGTTCGGTTAAGATCTGCCAGGATTTTAAGAGAAGCCAGAAATCTGGATTTTTCTGTGAAAGTCTTGCTTTTCATGTGTTTGCTCAATTTAGAGAACAGTGCAAAGTTATTTATGCTTCACGTGTTTCTCTCTGTTGCGCTTGACAGCTAAAAAAGGCTCAAAGACCAACAGGCGGGCAAACGCACTTGCCCGATTTGACTCAGGGCACCCACTGCGGCAGCATGATGGGGAGGACGGGTGGTCGGCCCGGGCACTTACGCTGGGGTCCGCATCACCCACAGGTGTCTCTGCAGGCGGGGCTGCTGCTGGCGGGGCTGCATCGGGGGAGGGCTCCGCGGGGGGCACCAGGCAGGAAGTGAAGCTGGGGTAGGGCCGGTGAGCTGGGTGGAGGCTAACCTTCTGCACCTGTGGGAAGAGGCTGGTGTTTGAGGCAGGGGGGATAGGTGTTTGAGGCTGGGTTAGCATACAGCTGGACTGCAGGGCGGTGCGGGGGGGGAGGGGGCGCGCTGGGAGTGGCCAGCCAGGCCGTGGCCCTACCTGCTGGTTGCTCCCAGCCCACCAGGCATGGGAGTCGGAGGCAGGCACGCAGCCTGCCGTGTCTGGGAACAGGTCCTCGTGGAACTCCACAGCCTGGTGGCAGACAGGTAGATGGCCAGGGAGGTCCAGGACCCCCAAGGCCCTCCTAGCCCCTCACCCAGGGCCCCCCTCACCTTGCGAGGCACGCGGTAGCTGACAGGCACGATGGCCGCATCGCTCAACTGCAGGACGCGGAGCACCTCGCAGCCCATGACGGCCAGCGCCCGCCGGGGCACGAGAGCCACCCCGCGCAGCGCGCTCTCTAGGAGGCACTGGGTCACTGTGGGGGGGACACCACGTGAAGACGGTCAGGGAGGGTGGGAGAGAGGAGGGGGAGGACGGAGGAGAACAGGGCTTACCTGGGCTCAGTGCGAGCTGCTGGGGGGCCACCTCGTAGCAGTACAACTGACTCTCCCCCTGAAACAAGCCCAGCCTGAGCGCCACTCGCGGTCACTCCCCCCGCACCCACCCCAGCTCTGCCCCCTGTGCTCCGGGCTGTATCCGCGGTGGGCTTCACTGTGCACGAAGTAAGAACAGGGCATGATCAGGATTTACAGAGTGCCTGCCATGGGCTAACCCTGCTTGATTGTTGGCCTTGTCCACAAAGCTGACGTTCCTGGGAGTTACAGTCATGCCGACCCGAAGGCCACTCAGCCTGGCAGGGGTGCAGCCCGAGTCGCACTGCTTAGGCTTCTTTCTGGGGTGGACGGCACCCTGCTGTCCTCAGTCTCCCAGCTGGCTGGCTAGGTCAAAGGATGGGACAGAGCTGGCACGTGAGGGCACTACCCTGGGGGGACGGGGTGCTGACATGGACAGGCACTCCAGCGTCTTGCTCACCTTTCCTGCCAGGATCAGGAGCCCGGAGTCTGGGTCCAGCAGGGGCAGCAGAGACCTGAGGGAGAGAGGGCTAGCTGGCGGGATGAGGCCAGCCTTTGTGCCTGAGGGCAGCTGGAGAGCTCTCAGCCTCGTGACTCCAGACGGAGGCTCAGGCCAAGCACCACGCTAGCCAGGAGGGATGCAGCCCCTCTACCTGCATCCAGCCTGTCCCCTGGGACCCTCCACCTTCTCTCTCCCTGTGCTACCAACACGCCGACAGCGAGCACATTCCCATGTCCCAGCCTTTCTTGCCCTGGGTCCTCCATCTGCCCACCTGCTTCACTTAGGATTCGTATGGACCCTGGGCATAGGGGAGCAGGCCCCTCTTTCTACACCTCAGTACCAAGCTCCATCCCGGGCTCACCAGCTCCAGAAAGACTCCACATATACTCTGTCCCTGGTCCCACCTTGGCCAGCCTAGGCATCAGGCCAGAGTTACCAGGGAAGATGAGTGGGCGTGCTGGAACCAGGGACTCCCTCCATCCCTGCCCAGTGCAGTTGGCCTGGGTGCTCCAGGTCTGCACTAAGGTTTGGGGACCCCCTCCTCGGTTACCCCAGGCTCCTAGTGACATCTTAGAGACTCAGAACCCCTCTCAGCATGACTTTAAAACTAAGGCAGGGGCTGGGACCAGGGCCTCCTTCACCACAGTACTTCCCTGCCCTCCCCATTCTCCATCCCCCCCTGCTCCCAAGGTGGGGCTTTGGGTGGGGGGCAGTGGCTGGGAACATAGAGGGCAGGCTGGAAACCCCCAGCACCCCTGCTGCTCTATGCCAGGCTCCCCTGGGCCGATGGCCTGTCACTGTCCAGGAGAACTCTGACAGGTGCTTTCATCCGTTTGTTTCTTCTCCTGGTCTTAGTTTCACGTCCCTAGGAACCCAAGGGCCTGGACCCTCACCCCAATGCTGACACTCGCCCTCAAACACAGTCCCTTCCTCATTGTGGTCCCAGTGGTTGCCCAGCTGCAGCAGCTGCATCTATCCCTCACCCAGGCAACAGAGGGCCTGGCCCTCCCCTTCGCCTGCCTGTCCATTCCCTCCTGGCTAGCTGCCCAAAGCCCGCTTGCTGCCCACCTCCACTCCCTACCCTACTGGGAGCCACAGAGTGGGCTGGGGAGCTGGGTGGGGCCCTGGGTGTCTCCACAGTTTCCTGGAGTACTCTGGGCCGGTCACCTGTGAGTAACAAGGGCTCTAATTACCTTGGGCTGGCAGGGTGAGCTGGGCTCAGAACTGCCCTTCTTGACCTGATCTGACTAGTGCCTTCTGTGGGGGAGCAGACGGGCAGGGGGACAAGGTGGGCGTGTGACCTGGGGCACCCCCCACACTGATGCTGGCTCCACTGGGGCTAGAACCAGGTCCCTTCAGCGGCTCTAACAGGACTTTCATTCACTCACTCATTCACTCCCAACCATTCATTCCTCGGCTGAGCTGATCTGTGCCCAGCCCTTGGCTCAGCCTGCAGTTGTGATTGGAGGTGAGTGCAACAGATCCCACCTCTGTCCTCAGGTTGCTCATGGCTTGCCTGAGAGGCAGACACACTCCACCGCCCCAAACATGGGAAGGAAAGGTTCCCTGCGGACGCATGGCAGGGGGCAGGGGGACTTGACTCTGGCTGGCCGCAGGGGAGGAGTGTGTTCCCTACGCCCCAAGGGTTGAGGAGGAATCAGCCAGGTGGGGAGCGTACTCTCCAGACAGGAAGAACAGCCTGTGCAAAGGCTCTACGGTGTGGCGGGCAGGTACCTGGTCTGTCTGGGGAACAGGGTGAAGGATGATGTGGCTGGTGGCCTGGGCAGTGAGGGTGAGGGGCTGAGCCTGGGGATGGGGTGGGTAAAGGCCAGACAGAATGGGGCCTGGTACATAAGAAGGGGAATTCTGCCTCCCTCCATCGGACGAGCAACAAGAAGCTGATGACATGTCTTAAGTGAAGGGGGACAGGATCAGACGTGTGCTGAGTGGAGATTGCTATGTGGAGATGAACAGGAGAGGGTGGAAATGAGAGGTGATGGGTTCAGGGCAGCATTTGAGAGCGAGTGGAGTGACTCCTGAGGCCCCACTGTCACCTTGGCAAGAACTGGGGAACAGGTCTGTGGGTGGCATTGATAGCTCGTCCGTGCTCTAAACCAACCTCCTCAAGACGCTCCACCCGGCCTCCCTGTACTCTCACCGCATCAGCCCCACCTGGCCAGCCCACTGACTCAGGCGCTGGGGGGGCACGGGGGCAGGAAGTCACGGAGGGCAGGGCTGGCTCCTCCAACAGGTCAGGCCAGTCTTCCTTGCCTCGGGCAGAGCCATCCATGACACAGGCCAGGAAATGGGGTCAGGGTACCCAGCCCCCAGGGTTGACCAACAGCTGGCACGGGCCTGACCCCGGGCTTGGAAAGAGAGCAAAGCCAGGTGTGGGTCTGGAATGCAGAACACAGTTCCAGCCTGGCAGAGGACCAGAGGTGGTAGGGGTGGCAAAGGCACCTCTCCTGCTGCCACGGTATGTGGCAGGGCGGGCATCTGGGCCTGCCACTGGAAGGGACTCTGACCCAGGTCCAGGGGTCTGCTCCAGACCCAAAGTCATAGAAGGTCTAGAGCCCAGGTTGTGCCCCTACCTCCAGGCCCACGTCCCAGAAGATGCAGGATGATGGGATGGTGGTACCAGGTCACGTGAGGGAGGAGTTAGCGCCTGATAATCCCATCAGCTTTCCCAATATTCCTGCATTTAGCATAGGAAGTACTGCTGGTCAGGAAGAGCAGCTTTAGGAGTTCTCTGGTTCTCCTTGCCAGCCCATCTCTCCCCTTCAGACTCACCAACCTAGATATCCTGGCATTGCCACTGGTCCAAAGCAGTCCAGATCCTTTGGATCTGTCCCTGCCACCCAGGCTGGGCAGTTGGGACCCCCCCTCTCGGACCAAGCCTTGCCCCACACCCCCTAGCTGCCTTAGAATCAGGTTCTAAGGGGGGGTAGTACCTTTATTCCCTATGAGAAGAGAATGGAAAAACTGGGGAGGGGAGCCCCTGGAAGCTACTCTTACATCTCTGGGGGGAGTAGGAGCATAGCATGTGTGAGTCCAGGCTCAGGATTGGGGTGCGGGAGAGACCCTTTAGGCGGGTGGGATAGCCCTATCAGCAAGAACTGGACACAGAAGAGAGAAGCTTTGGGGCCTGTCAAGAAGTCCTGTTCCTTGGGGAAAGTCAAGCTAGAGGCCCTTGGAGCACCCCCCCAGGGAGGGCATGTGTGGACCCTCCTGAGAGCTTTAGGGGACACAGGGCCATCTGACCAAAGCCACACAGTACTGACTGCAGACTCAAATGTCTCAGGAATGTGAGTGAGTGAAGCAGCCTGGTGGGAGACACCTGGGAGTAGTGGGGACTGGGGCAGCCAGTGAGCCTGGGCCTCTATCAGAGGGGGCAGCTATTACTCAGCCCTTGCCCGTTGTTCCTATTTAAGGCAAGCTGGGAAGTCCCGTTTTAATGTGAAACCACCGGATTTTTCAATGTTGGCAGTGGCTTCAAAGTTTTAAAAAGTACCAGATAGGCCAAATGAAACACAGCCGAGAGCCAGCACTGGCCCAGGAGCAGAGATTCACAAGCCATGCCCCACATCTATATATACCAAGAAAAGCATGTAGTGCAAGCTGGGCTGGAGGGGATGACAGGTATGCCAAGGCACTCTGGAAGCTGGGAGCTGAGCTGGTCCCCAAAGGCTCTGAGGCATGACCCTGACCACAAACATGGAGCAGGAGGGCAGGGCATTTTCCTGGAATATTCCAAGGCAGGGGATTTTTCTGGACTAGTCTATCCCCTGGCACCACCCTCCCCCCTACCAAGGGCCACCATCAGCTGCACCCAGGCCCCACCCACTGATGGTGAGGCCCAACCTCCCACCCCATCTCACCCCTCCAGCACTGTGGGGCCTTGGGCAGACTCACTTCCCCTTCCTGTGTCTCAGTCCCTTCTTCTAAAATGTGGAGAAGGTGGCCCAGGGATACTCACCTCCCTGAAAGCCCTCATGGTTAAAAGGACCCCAGAACTCAGATTCGGCATTAGAGATTGTACTTAGGAGGCTCTCAGAGGGCTCTGTGTGGCCTGCCCAAGAGTTTTTGAAACTGGGATTAGCTACCAACAATAACACATTGAGAGATTTCACCTAAAAGCCCCAGATTTCCAGTTTCTCTTGAAAAACCTGAAACTCTGGCAGACTGGGGCAGGTCGTTAAGGCAGAGCCCTTACACCAACCCCCACTTTCCCTACCCACCCACCGCCACCTCCCCGGGTCTCCACAAGCTGTGGGGTCTGCTCCTTGAGTTTAAATAGTGCCCTTATATCGCCTGCCTGATGTGTCATAGGTATCCGGGTTTGGGACTCTTGGTCTCAATATTCTCTTGCTTTTATGAAAAACAGGGACCCGCCCAGAGTCATATGGCAAACTAGCGGCAGAGCAGGCGGGAGCGCGGGACTCCTGCCTCCTCAGTCCGGAGGTGGATGAGTGAGTTTATCAGGCAGCCGGCGAAATGACCCCTTTAGCGAAGAGAGGAGGCGGGTCTCTGTCGGCCCCGCCCCTCCCCGTGGGGGAGCGGCCCCGCCCCCAGCCCTTAAAGCGCGACCCGCCTCCCGCGAGCTGACTCCGCAGCCCAAGCCCGGGGCGGGGAGACACGGACGCTGCTGCCTCGGGACCCCGGAACCCAGGACCCCACCGGGCCGGCCGGCCCGCCCCGCCCGGCTCCTGCCGCCGCCGCCGCCGCCCCCCGGTGAGTGTCTGCCGGGCCGGGGCGCTGCGGGCGGAGACCGGGGGCGCCATGGGGTGGGCTGTGCAACGCGCCGATCACGCGCGCGAACCCCCCCCCCGTCGCGCGCACACGCACTCAGGACGGACACGCGACCCCCAGCCCCGCACGATCACCCGGGCCGACCTGGTCCCAGGGCGGGCGGGCCCCATGCACCCCCTGCCCGCGCCCGACTCGCCCCCTCCTACGGCAGTCCCGGACAACCCCACGGCCGCGCGCGCGTCCAAGGCTCACCGGCCGGTAGCCGGCAGGGCTGTGAGCAGACAAAATAAACACCCCCTCCCTCGCTTCCTCCTCCCACGGCTGGGCCCTCCGGCATGACCAGTTTTATGAATCAAACCCCTTTGAGGGGACAGCCAAGCCATAGACTTGGTTACTTTTAGCTCCTGGAGTGGGACAGTCTAGTTCTGGGCCTGGAGCCCTCCGTGCGCCTGTACAGATCTGTGTAGATTGGCCGCCTGGTGGTACTGAGGGCCCTTGTCACTTAGGACAGAGCCAGGGGGCCAACAGGCATGCAGCCTTGGGGAGGCGTGGGGATGGCTAGGAGGTATCTGATGCCCCGTGGGGGGCAGGGGACAGACCTTGGCAGGCTGCGGCCCTTCATTTTCCAGATATTAGGGTGCCCCATCTCTGCCTCTGCCAGGGACAGGGCTTTGCTTGGGCTATGAACCCAGTGGCCTGGAGCCAGCTTAGTCCTTTGTGTCCCTGGGCTGGCAGCTCTGGGGCCTGAGGGCTGCTGAGGTCCCCTGTGGTCACTGGCAGGCCAAGCGATTGGTGCCAACCATTCTGCATTGCCCCCATTCGTTA
The DNA here is from genome assembly GCF_002201575.2 of Neomonachus schauinslandi. Lineage (NCBI taxonomy): Eukaryota > Metazoa > Chordata > Mammalia > Carnivora > Phocidae > Neomonachus > Neomonachus schauinslandi. The sequence continues at coordinate 140,760,735 of NC_058407.1, forward strand.
AAGATTACCACAGCAGGGTCACCGACTGCCTCTCCTGCTGGGGCCCAGGGGTGGAGTCTGCAAGGTGGGAAGGAGGAAAAGGCCCGTAGGGTCCCACTGTCCCCCTGCTTGCCTTTTGCACCAAGGGCAGGTGAGGTTCTGGAAGAGACACCAGGACCCAGAGCCCTCCTCTGCAGGGCAAGAGCTTATGGGGCTGGGACACTGTACTAAATTTCAAAGGTTCCTTCCCGCTAGGCTGGACTTTGGGTGTTGGGGGCACAGAAGGGTAGCTGGGTGGGTGCCCTCCAAGTGGGGTCCACTTGAGCTGGTCCAGAGGGCAGTGAAGTCCAGTATGGGCCCAGCTGTTGGCAAGGCCCAACAGGGTAAGGGAGGCGTGTGGGGGGATGGGAGAGCAGTCCCCTGAGTTGACTGTCTTCTCCCAGGGGAATCAGCCCCCGGAGCTTCTGTAAACAGAGTGTCAGAGGCAGGAAGAGGGCTCTGGTAATGAGCAGCCCAGCTGGATTCCCTCCAGACCATTATCTGGCCTAGGGAAGGAGGATGAGCACACACGTGCCAGACGGGGGGCCCCCGGGCACTGGCTGTCCCCACCTCCCCCAGCTGCAGACTGAAACAGCTACTCTGGGACCTGTGAGTCCAGAGGGCCAGATGTGGCTGGTGGGGGACTGGTGTCCCAGGGCACTTTCTCCAGACTCTGGAAAGGGGGTGGGGGGGCTGAACACGAGAAGCCCCTCAGACATTGACCAGACATGTGCTCTCCCTAGGAAGCCTCCTATGGCAGGCAGGGAAATGCCCTAGGCAGGAGATGGGTCCAGAGTTTCTGGCTCCCATTTCTGACACCCCTACTACTGCCCTGAGGGAGCTGGAGCAAGACCCATGGGGTTTTATAAGTGGACCCCACCCCTGAGCTGGGCAGCTCCTGGGAAAAGGAAAGTGGGGTCTCAGCTGGTTCCAGGAGGCAGCTCCCACCTCAGAAAGCCAGCCAGCCAGCCGGTCCCCCTTGGTGACCAGAGAGAAGACTGGGTGAGCTTGTCCCACAGAAGCATCCCTGACCATCTACAGGCCCTGAGCTCTTGGGAAGGGCAGCAATGCTACCTCATGGGGTTAGTGACCCCTCCTGTAGCCCCCCTCAGCTCCCCTTAGAGTCCCTCCCTGAGCCAGGGAGCCCAAGGCTCGGCGCTGCCAAGAAAACCAGCTCCCCTCACTGCTGTGGAATTTGCAAGAGTTCTTGGAGAAGGGGGAGGGAGTGAGTGTGTGTGTGTGTGTGTGTGTGTGTCAGAGCGCGGCCCAGTGGGCGTGTGTCTGGCGTGGGCATGTGTCTGTGCGCGCGTGACTGGAACAGGGTTGTGTTTGGGGGCGGACAGGGGTGCTGCAAGAGTCTGAGTGCACCGCAGGCGGACAGAGGCTCAGCCTTCTTCCTTTTATCGGTTTCCACATTCCAGAGGCAGCCGGATTGCTTTCCCTCAGCTGGCTGGGCCGCCTGGCTGGCCAGGCCCTCGGGCCTCCCCCACTTTTCCTCATTCCAGCCTCCCTGGGTATGAGGAGGCTGAAGCAGGCTCCCTTGAGCCACCTTGGTTTTGGGGGGTAGAGGCAGGCAAGGGGCCAGTTCTCCAGGTTGGGGACAGTCCCCCCAACCAGTCTCCTCCAGGGGAATGCAATAAGGCTCTGACATTCCTCTGCGGCTGCCTGAGAGATTTAATTAAAGAGGGAGGAGAGAGCTGGCTTGCACTGAGAAGGGGCTGGGGCTGGGGCTGAGGCGGTACTGGGGCCCCTACTGGCCCTGGGCCTGGATGGGCAGCAGTAAGAACTGAGAGACCTGGGCGGGGGAGCTGGGTTGTGGCTCCTGATCAGTTCGCAGACCCCAGGCAGGGCCAATTCTGCCACAGTGGAACCCAGAACCCCAGGCATGGCAAGAGTGAGAAGGACAAAGACCCCTTTGGGGTCATTTCCTTCTCAGTCCCTGCCCAGGACCCAGGCAACCTGGGCCCAGCTGGCTTGGGCTGGTGGCCTCCCTTGGTGACTAAGGTCTTCCTCTGGCAAATCCAGGGTTAATGGCAGGGTTAGGGCCTTACTTGATAGATGCTTGGCCCTGGGTGGGGACAGGACAGCCAGGAGGCCCTGCGTCTGACTGAGCCCAGCCCCTGTGGCATCACACCCGCGCGTGCCGATGGTGGCATCTGGACTGGCCCATTTCTAGTTGGGCCACAGCCACCAAATAGCTCCCGGGGCAGCAGGTGTCCTCTCCCAACAGAGTGGCACCTCTCCTGACTGAGATGACATATCCCGCCGCCCTGAGGGCCCACTTGAGCAGAATGGCTTTAGTCACTGGTCTCCCAGGCCTGGGCTGACAGGTCTGGTGGCTGCCAAGTCACCCACGGTGTCACAGAAGACACCCATTTGGGGCTAGGCAGCTCCTGCCTGGGAGGAGGGGGGCCCAGCTCCTGCTGTTTTGGCGCTGCCAGCCAGCCATACCTGCTGGTGATCCAGACCCCTCCCTGGACAGGGAGACAAGGCTGACATCCAGACTGTCCCCCTTTGCAATCTTCTGCCCCAGGGTCTGAGCCCTGTAAGGGAGACTCACTGAAGGAGCTTCTCCAAAATACAGCTCTGCTTGGGCCTTATCCCAGAAATTCTTATTTCATTGGCAAGGAGTGGAGAGGGCATCAGGAACTTCCCAAAGCTTCCCAGGAGATTCTGATGTACAGCTGGGGTTGAGAAACCCCTGGGGTTGTAGGTGGGAGACACAAACACAGAAAGGGAACTGGATGAGGTCATAAAGCTGTGTCTTGGGCCTCATGTGTAGAATGAGGAGAGCAGGCTGGAGCGGTAAAGAGAGTAAGGCAGACGAGCCGAGACCAAAGTAGGGACTCCAGGCTTCATCACAGGGTCAGACTGCGGTCCCCACCCTCACCTTGTCCCCTTCCCCTGAGGGCCTAGAACAGAGACCCCGACCTCTCTGCTCTGCTGTGCCCCAGGGATGGCGAGATGGGTGGACCCAGCCCCGGCTCTGAGCCTCCTCAGACACGTCAGCGAAACCGGAGCCAGCCATCCTGGCCGCCGGCATGGTCCCCGCCTGCCTGGGGGGTTGGCAGACTCCTGGGCTGGGCCACTGCCAGGCCTGGCCGGCAGTGTTTAGCCGGGGTGGGAGTGGAGGGGCCAGCACTGGGAGCCAGAGGCCCAGAGCCTCAGGGTCAGACCTGCAGCACCTGACCCCTGCACCCACTCCGCAGTGTCTGGCACAGGAAGGGACTGTGCTGGCCTCATCTGTCTGTCTGTCTGTCTGACCCTATGCCCCCACCAGCCAGGTGTGTGGCCTTCCCCAGCAGCAGTGAGATGTGCAGCCTGAGCTCTAATGCGGTCCCCCAAATGCCTGGGTCCCACCCACTCACTAGTACCTGCCTGACCCAGGGCCTGTGTGTGAGTGGGTGCCTCCAGATGTCCCCCACACTCAGAGGTGTGTGGGGGCACCAGGGTCCCCGTCAGAGCTGAATAGGATGTCCTTACTCATAGAGCCCCTCCCTCTGCTCCCTTCCCCCACTCCCAGGTCATATGCTGAGGGGGGCTGGCCAAAGGACAGCTCACTCCCCCACCCCCTTCCAGAACTAAATATACCCCTCATCAGGCTGCTCTCTCCAGCTCCTCTCCCACACTGAAGGGTGGAGGATGGAGGGCAGCCTCCCCATGGAGGCCTCACTCTGGGCGTAGGGGGGCCTCCTGTCTGTGCTGAAAGTGGCATGAAGCCCCTCCCACACCATGGCATCCTCACCCGATATGTGCAGAAGGCAGGGCTCAGGTTTTATGGGTAACACCTTCAGTAGCTAATGTTTACTGACCACTTAGCATGTGCTCCAAGTACAAACTAAACAGCCCTGACGATCAGGCACTATAACTAGGAACGCCCCCTCTCCCCCGCCCTTCATAGACGGGAACCGGGGTGAAGGACCATGGCTAGACTGTCATGCAACCACACAGGCAGTGGGACCTTAAAAAGCCCCATCCCAGCAACTGTCCCCTGGAGGGCAGCACAGCCAGCAGCAAGAGCCTAAGCCTCAGTTTCCTGCCTCCTCCCACCACACCATGGTGGGCCAGGCCAAGGTGAGGAGGCTGCAGAGTCCAGGGGGAAGAGCGCCGACCTGGACCCTTTGCCCTCCTACTTCCACTACCTTCCAAGCCCCAGGGCTGCCTCCAGGAGGCTCTCCACACCCTTTGCAGAGGGAAAGGTCCCACCTCCCTGCCTCGGGTCAGCAGATCAGATATCAAAGCCCAGGCCCCTGGTCCTTCAGGGCTGCTGGAATTGCAATGGCCAGGACAGCCATGACCTCCCCCATGAGACACCCCACTCCCAGTGCGCACGCGCACACACACCTCCCAGAACGAGCCCAGACAAGTGGAATCACTCCCAGAACTTGTTAAAACAACTCCCCCACTTAAAAACAAACAGAACAACATAACACTACAACCCCGGGTGCTCAGAACAACTCCAGAGAGTGAGGCGGGGCTGGTGAGAAACTGAGGCCCAGAATTGGAAAGGGACTTGGGAAGCTATTTAGGGGCCGAACTTGGGCCTGAACTCAGGCCTCTGTCTCCTGTTGCCCTGCTGCCCACCCCCTCCACAGCCGGCCTTCACCTTCTGGGTCCCTTCTGGGGGCTATGTGATCTGCTCTTGGTGCCAGGAGAGCCCATGGCAGAGCCCCCGGAGCAGCAGCCCATGCCAAAGCCCCAGTGCCGACCCCCTGCTCGGGCCCAGGTGCTCACCCCAGCATCCTAGCAGGTGGGCAGCAGGTTAGCTGCTGCCTGCTGGGGTCTCCCCGGCCCAGGATGCCAGTTGCCCTTGTTCTGACCCAGCCCCTGCTCCCCACCTACTCAGCCAGATTGCCATCCTGTGGCTGGACAGACCTACGGCTCCCTCATGATGACTTTATGGATTAAAGGGCCAACAGACTCTGGGCAAAGCCCAGAGCCCACCCTGATGCCCCTCCTTGGCGCAGAGTGGGGAACAGCCCCCAGCACGCAACCTAGGCCCCCAGGGGCCACGCCCGGGCTGTTCAGTTCTAAATGCTCCCAGTCCGAGGCTGTGTCAACTCTGAAATGCTTGGGGAGACACTGAAGAAAGCAAGGCCTCAGAACTGGGATGCCCCTGGCCCAGGCTGCCTGACTGGAGCATGAGCTCTTAACCATGACCTTATACATAGCCCAGGGGGAGCTGAAGCCGTAGGGGTGGCCACGTGTAGGGTCCCCTCCCACCCTGGAGCCTGGCTGCTCCCTTCCTGACCCTGCCTGCCCCGCTGGGAGAGCTGATTCAGGGGGAGGCGGCTCACCCCACACGTGGACGTGGGGGGCGGGGGGTGCTCACAGCCCACATCTGGAGGCCAGGCCACACCCGCTGCCTTCTGAGTCAGTGAGGGTGGAGCGGGTCCACTTCGGGGAGGAGGCTGGGTGTGGTGCACGCAGCCCCCTTGGGATGGTGCCGGCAGGGCCAGAGGGGCACAAGGCCTTCCAGGTCCTGGTCCTAGCATCTTCTGAGGTTTGGTACAAGGCCCTGCCCCACCGTTTACTCAGCAAAGGTGAGCTAAGCATGCTCTGGGACACAAGGAAGCGGACAGGAGAGAGAGCAGGGGAAGGGGCACCAGCTGGGGGTCAGGGAAGGCCTCCCTGGCTGGCCTCTGGAAGGTGGTCATCAGTGCAAACGAGCAAGGGGCAGAGGCTGACAGTCCCACTTCCGGAGCAGAGGGGACCCTGCAGGCGGGTAGGGCCTGCGCAGGCCCAACCTGGTAACAGGACTTTACCCAGAACTGGTCTCCCCAGTGACTTGTCTTGTCTATCCTGGGACCACCTGCCCCTCCTCTTCCTCACATTGCGGGAGCCTGTGTTCCTGGAGGAGGAGCCCGATGGATGGCAGCGGGGCAGAACACGGGCTCGGCTGAGGGGGCCATGTTACCTGCCATAGCCTGATGGTTGGCAGGCGTGGGGGAAGGGGAGGCTGAGCCCCAGGACAAAAGGCCCTTGTGTGAGCAGAAGGCGCCTGGAGGGGAGGGGTGCCGGCCTCTTGGGGACTCTCGGGACCCAGAGAGTGAGGACTGCTGCTAGGGTGGCCCCTGGGCTCCCCCAGGAGCCTGAAAGGGGGCCTCATACTGTGGCCCCATTCAGTCTAGAGCAGTTCCAGCTACAAGCTGGAGCCCAGAGCAGCTGAGGGAGCCACCCCCTCATCAGCAGGGCAGGACCATCCCAAGCTGCAGGCCCAGCTGCACCTGGACATGGTTAAGGACCTAGGCTCCGGCTCAGGTTTCCTGGCAGTGGGACGGCAGCAAGTCACTACACCTCCTGGAGCACCCCCCTTCTGTCATCTGGGAGCAATGAGGATAGTTTCCACCTGCCATGGCTGCTAGGGGCACCACATGAGGGGACTGTAAATGCTTGGTGAGCTAGCATGGGGTGAAGAGCTGCCGCCCCTTATCCTCAGTGCTCAGGCCAGAGTGGACCCCAAGAAATGGCAAATGAACCAGTCTGCAGAATGTTTCTAGGGCCAGCACTGCTTTGGGACCACCCCGCAGCCAGTGTCCCCCCGTGCCCCCTGGATGAGCCCAGGGAGGCCAGGACCCCCCACCTCTGGATCTGTCATCACACCTCAGAGATGGGGGATCTGACGCCCAGGGTTCCCTGCCTCCCTGTCTGCCCCCCCACACAGGGGAACACCTGCCAACAGCTCAAGCCCCCCTCTGCCCCCTCCCCTAGGAACATTCCCCCTGGCCACATCCTGGAGGGCCCTCAGCTCCCATACTGGGCAGGTCTGACTTCACAAGTGGAAAAACACCGATCCCATAGTTTCCATGTGAAGTCTTCCCGCTGCGGTCTCCTCCTCACTTGGAGGACACAGAGCGTGGCGGCAGGGGCCAGCGGCACGGGGCAGCCAGCTTCTCTGCTTACGCGCTGGCTGCCCGCCCCTTCTCTCCCAGACGCTGTGGGGAGGGGCTGCTGCTCTTGGACCCACGGGCTCCCCCCCTTGTCTGTCCACCTCAGCAGAGATTTGTGGGGGGGAGGGGACTTGAAGGGAGAGCATGGAGCCTGATGCTTTTTGACCATGTGTTTTCTCTGAGCCGCAGAGGTGAGAGGGCTGGGGTTAAGGAGAGGCGAATTTTTGTGGCCACTGTCTGGGGGCCAGCCTCTCTGCACGCATCAGCCCACCGAGCCCTGGTGACAGCGCAGGAAGTAGCAAGTGATGGCGTAACGAAGTCACAGGAGGGCTCAAAGTCACTCAGTGAGGGAGCTGATGGGGCTGGGACAGGAATGGGGCCGGGGCACTGGGGACCTGACCATAACTGCTGTGCGCTGTTGGATTTGGGGGCAGGGAATGCCCTTCCTGGTCCCTCCCTGGCATGGCTGTCCCCCGGGCCCCTGGCTCATGGTCTCCTGTCTCTCTCTCTCCCCTGCTCCCAGGAACCAGAAGATGTGCTCCAGAGTCCCCCCCCGCCTGCTGCTGCCGCTGCTGCTGCCGCTGCTGGCCCCGGAGCCCGGGGTGCGGGGCTGCCCATCCGGCTGCCAGTGCCACCAGCCACAGACGGTCTTCTGCACCGCCCGCCAGGGAGCCACCGTGCCCCGCGACGTGCCACCCGACACAGCGGGCCTCTACATCTTCGAGAACGGCATCACCACACTCGATGCAGCCAGCTTTGCCAGCCTGCCGGGGCTGCAGCTCCTGGACCTGTCGCAGAACCAGATTGCCAGCCTGCCCGCTGGGGTCTTCCAGCCACTCGCCAACCTCAGCAACCTGGACCTGACGGCCAACAGGCTTCGCGAGATCACCAACGAGACCTTCCGCGGCCTGCGGCGCCTGGAGCGCCTCTACCTGGGCAAGAACCGCATCCGCTACATCCAGCCCGGAGCCTTTGACACGCTCGATGGCCTCCTAGAGCTCAAGCTGCAGGACAATGAACTGCGAGCACTGCCCCCGCTGCGCCTGCCGCGCCTGCTGCTGCTTGACCTCAGCCACAACAGCCTCCCGGCCCTGGAGCCTGGCACCCTGGACACTGCCAACGTGGAGGCACTGCGGCTGGCTGGCCTGGGGCTGCGGCGCCTGGACGAGGGGCTCTTCAGCCGCCTGCGCAACCTCCACGACCTGGATGTGTCTGACAACCAGCTGGAGCGCGTGCCGCCCGCCATCCAGGGCCTGCGGGGCCTGACGCGCCTGCGGCTGGCGGGCAACACCCGCATGGCCCAGCTGCGGCCCGAGGGCCTGGCCGGCCTGGTGGCCCTGCAGGAGCTGGACCTGAGCAACCTGAGCCTGCAGGCGCTCCCGCACGAGCTGTCGGGCCTCTTCCCCCGCCTGCGGCTCCTGGCGGCCGCCCGCAACCCCTTCAACTGCGTCTGCCCCCTAAGCTGGTTTGGGCCTTGGGTACGGGAGAGCCATGTGGCGCTGGCCAGCCCGGAAGAGACACGCTGCCACTTCCCGCCCAAGAATGCTGGCCGACTGCTCCTAGACCTCGAATATGCTGACTTTGGCTGCCCTGCCACCACCACCACGGCCACGGTGCCCACCACGAAGCCCGTGGTGTGGGGGCCCACGTTCTCCCCTTCCAGTCCAGCTCCCACCTGGCTCAACCCCACAGAGCCGGCCACCGAGGCCCCCAGCCTGCCTCCTGCGGCCCTGCCCACGGTGGGGCCTCCCCCCCGGCCCCAGGACTGCCCAGCGTCCGTTTGCCTCAATGGGGGCACCTGCCACCTGGGGGTGCAGGGCCACCTGGAGTGCCTGTGCCCTGAGCTCTTCACGGGCCTGTACTGCGAGAACCGGGTGAGGCAGGGGCCCCCACCCAGCCCCGCCCCGGCCACGCTGCAGCCGCCCCAGCCCCTGCCCCTGGGCATCGAGCCGGCCAGCCCCACCTCCCTGCGTGTGGGGCTGCAGCGCTACCTGCAGGGCAGTGCCGTGCAGCTCAGAAGCCTCCGCCTCACTTACCGCAACTTGTCAGGCCCCGACAAGCGGCCCGTGACGCTGCGCCTGCCTGCTTCACTTGCCGAGTACACAGTCACCCAGCTGCGACCCAACGCCACCTATTCCATCTGCGTCAGGCCTCTGGGGGTCGGGCGGCTGCCTGAGGGCGAAGAGGCCTGTGGGGAGGCCCGCACGCCACCAGCCAGCCGCTCCAACCATGCCCCCGTCACCCAGGCCCGAGAGGGCAACCTGCCACTCCTCATTGCGCCGGCCCTGGCGGCCGTGCTCCTGGCGGCCCTGGCTGCTGTGGGGGCGGCCTACTGCGTGCGGCGGGGGCGGGTGGCGGCGGCTGTAGCGCACGGCAAAGGACAGGTGGGGCCCGGGCCTGGGCCCCTGGAGCTGGAGGGGGTGAAGGCCCCCTTGGAGCCAGGCCCCAAGGCGACTGAGGGCGGTGGGGAGGCCCTACCCAGCGGGCCGGGGTGTGAGGTGCCACTCATGGGCTACTTGGGGCCCAGCCCCCAGGGGCCCCTCCCCACCAAGCCCTACATCTAAGCCCGGGAGTGACAAGGCTGCTAGGCCAGGCTCTCAGCCCTGCTGGGATCCGCCAGCGCTCTCCTGCGCCAGACCAAGGAAGTTCTCAGATCCCTACCGGGAGGACACATCAAGGTCGTGGCTGTGTAACCACAGCAAGACCCCGCCCCTCCATCTCCTCATCCATGAGATCCTGGGACCCAGGTGACCACCTCTAAGGTGCCCCAAGCCTGAGTGCCTACGCGGGTGGCGTCTGCCCTGTCCTCTGCAACGTACAACCCCTGGGGAAGGGTGGGGGGGGCCCTGCCGTGTGCTGGTAACACAGGCCCAGGGCTGCCAAGCCCCCCTCCCAAGGAGACTCCGGGGGCCAGTGAAGGAAGCCCCCAGAAAGACAGCAGAGGAAGAGTGGGGCTGGGGATGGGGCATGTGGGTCAGCCTCGGCCCCAAGGAGCAAAGGAACAAAAGAAACTGGAAAGACAGACGCTTTAGGAACACGTTTTGCTTTGGTTTTTTAAAAATATATTTATAAGAGATTCTTTCCCAGTTATTCTGGGAAAATGTTTTCCAAACTCAGAGACAAGACTTTGGTTTTTGTAAGACAAACAATGATATGAAGGCCTTTTGTAAGAAAAATAAAAGATAAAATGAGTCTGTTTCTCTGGCGTGGCCCAGGGTACCTGGGCTGGGTGAAGGAGGGTGGGGGTGCAGGGTGGGTATAAACGGATAGCTCTCTTTGTGGGGAAGCTGGGGGCCAGGAACCCTCTCCCCAATGGGCACCAGGCCCTGGTCAGCAACCCCTGGGCTGGGGAGGGCTGCTGCTGAGGACCATGCCAGGAAGGGTGGCCCTTCCAGGTACCCGACCCTGGGCTATGTCTGCCCAGCCTCAACTGGGGTGCCTGGTGCAGCCTCTCAGTTGAGACTGGGGTGCAGGCGGGAGCAGGGATGGGAGCTGGGCAGCTTCTAACCTCGAACAAGAGGGACATGAAGGCAGCCTCACCCCACCCAAGCCCAGTGGTCTGCCAGCAGGAACTGTAGTGCTCCTGTGAGGCTGAGCAAAGCTCATGGCAGATAAAGGCCAAGAGTGTCCCCAAGGATCCCTCCTTGGGAAAGGGCCTGACAGGCACGTCACTGCTTCCCTTCCTCTGTGAAAGGGGCCCCTAGAGCTGCGTCCTGCAGGCCCCCACAGATGGTGCTGGGCCAGAGCACCCAGCCCTCCCTAAAGTCCTGATACCCTACTGCATAGGCTCAGGCTGGGGCACCTTGCTCCCGGCCTCGTGGTCCAACAGCAAAGAGGGGTCTTGGTGGAGGGGAAGCACAGATCCTGAATGACAGGAACCGTCTGGTGAGTGGGGAGGAAGGGCCAAGCCGGGGCTGTTAGGGGCAGGTGGCCCAGGAACAGGACCAAAGGTCTGAGCCTGGCTTGCAAAGGCCTGATGGCCTTGTGATGCCCCTTTACTCTGCACTGGGGATGTGCCCAGGCTTTCCAGAAACCCCGGAAGTGGGAGTGTTTTCCAGGAAGGCCACGGGCTGTGTGGGGGCAGGGCCAGGGATGCAGACTGCAGCTCTGGCCTGGACTGGGTGCTAGGAGCTTGGGAACAAGGATGGTAGCACAGCACCTTCTCCCATGACCCTGAGACAGGAGGCAAAGTGGGCCCAGGGGCCGCAGAGAGGTTGCGAACCCTGAGCAAGCCTCCCCGAGGCCCCATGCCTGCATCCCCTCTGCGGGTCATGGCCACTGGGCCCTACCAGCCTCACCCTGGATGGAAGGAGGCAGCTCAGCCAGGCCTGGGGAGCAGGCCCTGGGGCTCAGGGCGTTGATGTCAGCGCCAAGTCAGGCCCAGCCACGCGAGGCTCTGGATTCAATTAGCGGCTGCTGTGGGTTCTGGCATGGGAAGGGAGGAGGTGGGCGGTGGGTCATGGCAGGCAGAGGATGGTGGCAGTGAGCCTGGGTGGGGCCCCTTCTTCCTGAGGCAGTGGCGGCCCAGGTGGATTTCCTGTGAGCCTGGGTCCCATTAGGGGAGCGGCTATGGTGAGGCCTGCCCTCCCCCTCGGCAGCCCTGTCAAAGGGGCCATTGTGGGCCTGTGGGCTGCTGCTGAACACAGCGTGGCTGTTGAATAAATGTTTTCACTGCAAAGCCAAACCTGGCCTAGTGGGATGGCAGGGGGTGGGGTGGGGAGGCGGGACCCCAAGACAGAGGCTAAACACTCACTCCAGCGCCTCCCAGAAAAGGTGTTTGGGGTGTCCCATCAGATCAGGGCTGGGGGTGTAGGGAGGCCCAGGGGCAGAGTGGAGACCCAGCCAAGAGGCAACCCTTACACAGGGCAATCCCAGTGGCTCCAGGGCAGGGTCCAGGGATGAACGTGGGGAGATGCCAGTGTGACCACTGGGTCCTTGCTGCTGCAGGCCCTGTGCCACATGGGCTACACATGCTCCCGTTAATGCCCAGCAAATGCCCTGCAGGAGAGAAGCACCACCGGCTGGGGAGGGGAGTCAGCAGCTTGCTCACAGCAGGCAGGGATAGGATCCCAACACAGCCTCCCTGGCCCAGCATGGGGCTGCCAGCCATGCAGGCCTCCAGGAGACGGGTGGGGCCACCGCGAAGGACAGAAGCTCCCTGATGTGAAGCAGCAGAAACTGAACCCCAGCCTCCACCCTGCCTGGAATGGCTGCTGTGGTGACCTCAACAATCAACTTCTCTGGCCTCAGATGCCTCTTGAGGAACACGAGGAGATAAGTCCCCATCTGCCTGTGGCCGATGGGTACAGCTGACCGTTCACCCACCCAGAAGCATCGCCCCAAGACAGTGTTTCTGAACCTCCCAGTCTAGAACATGAGCTGCTCCTTCAGTGTCAAGCCTGCCCTGCCACTTACCCTCCCACCTCCACCCTGCACGACCACAGCGCCTGGGACACCCGCTGGGCCTGCTGCCTGAGCCCGGCTTCACGGACAGGCCCCTGACGCCCTGCTCTTCCAACCATGGCATGTCTCCTCTGAGTGAGCGGCACTCCATGGACAATGGGGATGAGCAGGGAGGAGGACACAGGTGGGAGCTGTGACAGAAGCCTCTGGGAGGGTGGGGCCCTGGGCACTCCCTAGGAGATGACAGGGAGAGGTGTTTGCCTGATCCCTGGCCCCCTCTAGCTTTGAAAAGAAACACTCACTGTTCTGCTCAAATTGAGATGGAAAATCTGTAAAACAGAGAAGAAATTGAGGGGTACAGTGGAAATCCATGGCTGTCCCCGCATCTGACACCCTGCATACTTCCCATCTTCAGTCCAGATCACTCAGCAGGGCTGACACCCCAGGGAGGCTGAGGGGACAGGCGATCCGCCACCACTACACCTTGGTCCACCCGCTTTACCGAGGGCCGGAGAGTCCCCACTCCCCTGCCAAGGGTGTGGCCTGGCAGGGCAGGGGCCAGGACTGGGGGATGGTGGGGGTGGGACACTGGTCTGGCCACCCATCTGGGAGTGATTTGAGAAATTCCAGGCCTTGCTGGCCCTGCGAAGCTATTCTTAACTGCTCTAATTACAGGGTCAGCCTTGGCCAGTGGCACCGTGGGGTCTGGGCATCGTTAACTCCTCCAGAGGCCACGCTGGGGATGGGCGGGGGCTGCTCTGCGGGGGAGGGGGACCCATCAGGGGCCAGGGGTGGGTCTGGAAGGCAGGAAGTGGTGGGTGGAGGAGCACTTGATGGCTAGCTCTGGGTCCCCTTTCCAGGCTGGGCCAGCTCTCTCCTTCTGCTGGGGAGCCCTGTAGGGAAGAGGCTGTCTGGCCTGGGAAGGTGTGGAGAAAAAGATACGAATGCAGCATCAGGCCCAGGAGCTCTTATTCTTCCAATGCAGGGGGTCCCAGTGACTGCTCCCTCCAAATCCCCGGGGCCCAGAGTAAGCAGAGGACTTGCACTGTGTGGTTCTAAGGCACTGGATCTCACTCAGCTTTGCCTTCCTCATCTCCAAAATGGGCCTCACCAGCTCCCCAACCTCTCCCTGGGTTGCAAGAAGGGGTGGGAGCGGAGGGTCACTGCCGCTGTTATCCCTTCTCTGGGAGATGCCCTGGCAAGAGGTCTTAGGGCAGTCAGGCTTTCCCGCCCCCAAACACGGTCCATGCTACTCCTGGAGCTTGGACAGATCACTGAGCCTTCGGTGACTCAGTTTTCCAGCCGTGAAATGGAAGAGGAAGGGGATGGACGGACAGCCAAGAACCAAGACCCTCTCCTGGCTCTGACCTTCACAGATCCCTGCCTGGGGAGCACGTGGGGATCCCAGCAAGCCCCTCCAAGACTCCCAGCTGAGCAGGGCTAAGGCTTCTGAAAGGGAACCAGGCCCCCACCTCCTCCTACCCCAGCCAGGCTGGTCGCCCACTCTCCTGCGCCTGTTTCCTCAGCTGTGACATGGGGAGTCACCGCTGAGAGCCTCCTGTGCCTAAAGCCACAGCGAGCCCAAGCCCCCTGCATAGAGCTGGCTTGGCCAGTCCCCACGGCACCACCACAAACCCTCCTGCATGCACTTCCAGGACGGAAAGATGAGGTGCACTTGTATCCCAAGCTGCCTGGGTGCACCCACCCCTACCCCACCCAAAACCACCAGAGATAGGCATGTGGCCAGGGCTGAGGAGGGTTCAGAAAGCCTGTGAGTCCAAGGCCTGCCTCCCTCTGTCACTTGTGCCTCCAAGCCTGCCAGCCCGTCTGTCTCCACATCATCCCACCTCACATCACCCCATGTCCACCCTGCCATCTAGCGAAGCTTCAGTCTTCTTGACCCTCAGCACCACCAAAATGGCCACAGCCAAACCAAGTACATTCCCACGTTTCCCATCCATGTGTCTGCCGGGTCACAGTCAGGGCCCCAAATGCCAACACACGCCAGTGTGAGCCCGTGGGCTGAAAGCCTGCATGACCAAGGGCCCCCTCTGTTGCTAGGGACCATGTGGGATGGGGTCAGTAGGCTCATCCGCTCATGCAGAGCTGCCTCGCCACCCCCTGCTGGTGAAGCTCCAGGGGTCTCTTGCAGGGCCAGGACCGGGTTTCTTCTGCAAGACCTCGCAGACCAGCTCGAGCACCCCGACTGCTTCGGTGATCAGCCCCTCACTGACAAGATCTGAGCCAGGTGAGGCTGCTCCACACGGACTGGGCCCCTCCACTCCACAGGTGGCCTTGCCACGGCATGGCAGAGGCCCTCACCCTGAGCATCCACTACAGACCTGGATTCGAGACACCATCCAGGCCCTTGACCCTCCCCCCAGCCCATCCCAGCATGCCAGCCGCTCCTACCTGGGTGAGGTGTCCAGGCTGAGGGAGGTGAGGGCGCTGGAGAAGTGCCGGGTGTCCCACAGCTTCACTTCCCGCTCACGCATCTGCATGGAGGAGGCAAAGAGGGGCTCAGAGGGCCCATCCCTCAGCCCCCTGGGCTCCCTGGGAACCCGGCGCCTGAGGACACAGCCTGGCACAAGGGTACTTGCCCCAGAGCAGAGTATGGGGGGTGTGGGGGAGTGAGTCATGCCAGGGAGGGAGAGTCTGGGTTTTCATGTCCTGCCCCTTTAAGAACCCCTAGGTGACAAGGGACAAGGGGCGGTTCTGTCCACGGACTCTGGGGGGGGGGGGGCTGCCATGATTCCCAGGGTCAGGCTTAGCTATTGCAAATGGAATCTGCCAGTTTTCAGCAGCTGGAGGTCCCCTGGGGCTCTGAGACCCGGCTGCACACAGGGCCGTATATGGACAGGCCTAGAGCTAGCTGGCCATCCCCCAGCTCCCAGTGGGGCTCATCTTTACCCTCTTGGTGTGGGTGCCCTGCCCATCTGGGAGTAGCCCTACCTGGTTGAATCCAGTGGACACAAGGTGCTCCTGGGTGCCCGTCCACACCAGCCGACCATCCTTGCTGTTCTTGTGGGCCTCTGTGCTCTGGAGACAAAAGATGGCGCTGAGCTAGGCCCCTGGGTGGCTCAATTGGTTAAGCGACTGCCTTCGGCTCAGGTCATGATCCTGGAGTCCCAGGATCGAGTCCCGCATCGGGCTCCCTGCTCAGCGGGGAGTCTGCTTCTCCCTCTGACCCTCCCCCTTTCTCGTGCTCTCTCTCTCAAATAAATAAATCTTAAAAAAAAAAAAAAAAAGATGGCACTGAGCTGGGGCCTCCTGGGTGGGTCACCTGCCTGGAAGGCCCACAGAGGGCAGGAGGGGCTGGGATGGTAACCCCCAGAGGCTAGCTGGGGACAGGGGAGGCCTCATATCACTATAGGATGGACCCCAGCCTCACCTTGGCTGAGGACAGCTCTGCACCCAGAGGGCTGACCTGGCCACCAAGCTTGAGCTCAGTCTCCCTCCACCAAAGGGGACTGTCAGGGCTGCCCTGCCACAGGGACAGGGCTCAGGGCAGCAGCACATCCTTGTCCTTGCAGGTATCCTAGAGGAGACTCTCAGCAGCCAGTCGTCATCCCCCGGCTCTGCTCTCGGAGACCCTCATTTTTCTCACTTGTGAGTGGGGCTCACATTTGCAGGGCTGTCCAAGGACCAACTGACACCACATGCGAGAGGGACCAGCCTACTGCAGATCAAGGGAGTATGAGCATCACGGTCGCCTCCTGATTGCCAGGGCCTGGGGAGAGGGCCTGGTGCCAAGCTCTAGGGAATGGTCCCCGGAGAGGGCAGATAAGTGCCAAGTGTCCAAGCTCCTCGCTTTCCCGCAGTGCTGGAGCTGTCAGAAGGAAGGCTTCCTGGGCCCAGGGAGGAGAAGGTTCATACCACAGGCGGCCTTGTCCCCAGGGCCCAGGCAGGCGGGGGAGCAGAGGGGGCCAGAGGAAATGCAAACAGCTCCCTCCCAGTCACCTCGGCCCCTGGAGCCTGAGACCAAAGACCCTGTTACCAAAAATAGCTCACCCCAAACTGTGGCCAGCTTCCTCCAAGCTTCCCACGATCTCCTTGGGAATGAATGAGGGAGGGAGGTAGCCTGGGAGGAGCTGGCCCAGTGTCCCCTCCCCAGGCTGCGGAGGCGGACCCCAGCGTGGGAGACCCTGGAACAGCCCATGTTGTTCAAGGGGCTTTTCTCACTGCTCCCTTCCCCACTCGGCAGCCGGCACAGGAAATCAGGGCTGGAGGCTGAGAACCAGCGCCCCATACTCCTCTCCACATATAAGGGGCTGTGGGACCAGGGCAAGGTCAGCCGTGCCCTCACACCCTAGAGTCAGTGGTAAGTGTCACACGGGCCCTCCCTTTCACTGGTGTGTAAATATCCCATGTATGCAGCAAACCAGATGGCTGGCAAAGCATCGTGCATCACTCATTCATTCAACAGACACATGAGGCCTCCCCAGGCCAAGCACCATGCTAGGAGCTATGGGGGAGCCGGATGGTTCTTAGATGGATTGTCACATCATTGGGTGAAGCGGAGCTGCTCATTCATTTGCTCTTTCATAATATGAATGTTTGAGCAGCATACTCCGCTAGGCACTGGGGACATGTGAAAGTAGAAAGGGTCCCCCACCTCACTGAATATACAAGTTGGGAGACATAGCTGAACCAAACAGAAATCATTGTGTCCCTACACATTATTATAAGTGCCAGGAAGGAACAAAGTGGAGGTTAAGGGTACCAGCTGTCCAGTCTGGGTGAAAACCTGCCCCGTGACTAACTGCTTCATCCCAGCACGAACAGCTCTATACCTCTGTGCCTATTCCCTCATCTGTAGAAAGAGCACTGTAATGGGACAGACTTTGGAGGGTTGTTGTGGGAAGCATTAACACTGGTGAATGTTCAGGGCGGCTTGTCTGGCACATGTCCAATATGCATTTTCTTAAAAAGCATGATAACAGAGTACGATAAAAGTATAATAGAGAGAAATAGATTTAAGGTAACATTTGAGTGAAGGCGGGAAGGACCAGCAGGCATGAGCCAGGCAGGGGGCCAGCACCTGTGAAGAGTGGGGACCTGGGAGAGCAAAGGGGCCAGCGCAGCAAGGGGGGCAGGCAGCAAGGGGGAGGAGGCGCCCCCAAGCCCCCAGGGCATGTGAACTGTGATGGAGCATTTTTCATACGGAGGCACAGGTCGGGGACGGAATCTACCTTGGCCCATCTTCCACCTTCCTATTTCACACATGGAGAAACCAGAGGCTCAGGGAGAAGAAGCCACCTGCCTTAAGTCACCCAGCAAGACAGCTGTCAGCTGTCCGAGCCTCCTGCCCCCTGTGGGCTGGGTGATTGCTTTATGTCTGTGTGAGAGGGACCTGAGGTGAGAACAGATGAGGAGACAGAGCAGCAGCTAGAAGGCAACAGAGCTGGGACCAGGAGGGGCCCCGGGTCCCAGCTGCCCCCCCAGCACACATCCCTGGATGAGCTCGCACTAGGGGACCCAGGCTGCCCACAGGGTGGTGATGGGCAGGGCACTGGTCTCTGAGTACACTGAAGGCACCAAGGAAGCTGAGACGAGGCAGGAGCTTAGCCTGGGCCCAGCATGCCCACTGTGGGCACACCTGCCTCAGTGTGCCCAGGGGCCACAGGAAGCCCCACTGTTTGGGGTGGGATGGCCACTGACCCCCTCCCCCCTCCAGTGTCCCCAGATCATTAAAATGATTTTCATTTTCAAAACTGGCAAGTCCTTCTTCCCTGACCTCAGCGGGACTCAGGGAGGAGGAGCCCTCTTTCCAGATCCCCAAATTCTCATTCTCCTGGGCAGAGGGGAGGTTTAGCTGGAACTCAGGCAGTCTGCCGTCCCGAAGTCCCAGCTCTGTCACAGGAGGCTTTAGGGGAAACCGCTGGTAGTAATCCCCAGCCTGCAGGTCAGGCCTCGGGCTTTCCCCCTCACAGGGGTGGCCTTTGTCCCAACAGGCAGCAGGGCATTCTGCTCATGGAGAAGCCCCTCGGTCCCCTCGTGTCTCCCCCACACCTGGCCCCAAGGAGAGAACAGGAGGGGCTGACTGCCCAGCACAGGGGTGCCAGGAGCAGGCACATACCCAGCATTCCAGCCGCAGGACAGCCAAATCCCCGCTCTGTCACCACAGCAGCGCTTCCTGAATGGGGCATGGCAGCTGGAGGAGTAGCCCTGGGCTGCTGGGCTCCCTCCTCAGCCAAGGGGACCGTCTCTGGTGTAAGACCCCCACCACCCACCTATGGCCCCTCCCCGGCCAGGCTCAGTCCTGGGCTCCAGATGCTGGGCCCCCAAGGCCTGCCTGACATACACCAAAGGCACAGGTCTACCAGCCCACGCCAGAGGTCAGAGGGCTCATCCCAGGCCCCTCCTGCCCCTGACGCCAGTGCTGAAGCCTCACCACTCCCTGGACACCCCTTCAGCTGCAGGCTGCTACATCCCTGCACACCCATGGCTCCAGGGCCTTGGCCGCCCCCACCCAGGCTCCAGCACATCGAAGGGGCTTCAGCATCAAACAGATAGAGCCTGCCCAGGCTGCCCTGCTGTGACCCTGGGACAGAAATGACCAAAGGGCCAACTTTATAGGACAATCACGAGGGTGGAAAAAGATTGTGTGTACCAAGGGCCCGGGGTATAATAAATAGTCATAAATGCAATCTAGAAACAAAGTCGGGGATGTGGGAACAGGAGGGAGCTGCGAAAGCATCCCCCAACCCAAGCTCAGGTCACATAGGGCCCAGAAAACACAGCAGAGGACTCCCCAGGCTCTGGCTATAGTGACAGCCCCTAGCGCACCCTCCCCTGACGCCCCTCAACAATGCCCCCCCCTCTAGTGGGGAAGGAGGATCTCAAAAGAAGGCACTCCCAGAAGGCCTCTCCCCCGAGCTGGCCCCTCAGCTCACACCGACCCTGGCCGCCAGCAGTGGTTTTCCTAATAGAAGCCAGGTGTGGGCCAGATGCCCTGGGCGGAAGTGGGGGGCAGGGCCATGAGAAGGGCAGCATTCCAGGCCCTGCTGCCCCCGCACCAGCGCAGAGCACAGGCACCATCCCAGCAGCTGGGAGGGGGTAGGAGCCACCCACGCTCTTCCCAGGTCTCCTTGGCCCAGAAGCCCCGTTCAGGGGGGCTCCCTCCAGAACCAGATCCTCTCCCCCTTCTTCTAGGAACTTGGGATTGGGAGCCCTTTGGACGGCAGCCACTCTCTCTCCACCTCGGCACCATCATGGTTCCTGCCTTCCCCCCCCCCCCCCCCCCCCCCCCCCCCCCCTGCTTGCCGGAGGAAGAGGCAAGGAAGAAAGGAAGACAATGTTGGGCCAGGGGAGCTGGCCCCATACAATGCCCAGTTGGGGCAAGAATGGTGGTACCATGCAAAGTGCCCTGGGACCCTGAGAAAGCTGGAGGTGGAGGGCCTCAGCCTCCCTCCTTCAACCTGGGAACCCCTTTCCAGGCAGAGGCTTGGAGGTCAAGCACAGAAAGCTCCAGAGGGGGGCACTGCTCATACCCACATTGTCCTGAGACTCAGCCACCACCCCCAGCCACAGGGCCAACCTCCCTGGGGAGCATGGCCACGGTGGGCTGGAATGGTGGGTGGGCTAAAACCACCTCTGCCTGGCTTGGTTCACCTGTCAATACAGGACCTCCTTTTGGTCTTCAGCCAGTCAGAAACAGAACTGGCTGGGCTGTCTTGGGCAACAAGTCGCTGTGGCCTACATGACGGGGACCCCGTGTGTGCATGTGTGCATGTGCGTGTGCGTGCTACAGGTATGGGGGGGAAGGCCCCCCACTCCTGGCTACTGCTGATCAGGTTTAGGCTTGTGAATTACCCTTGACCCCAGGTAGGGAACAAGTCCTAGAGATGGACACAGGGTATCTATGATGGGCCTGGGTTTCACTGAGGAGCTCTTTCCCTGCGCTGGCAGCAGGATCCTGATCTTTACCTTCCTCAGGAAAGAAGCCTCCTCACCTTCTAGAAAAATTTTTTAAAACTGTAAACCTACTCATCCCACTTTCTGCTTAAAACGGCTCTAACGGCTTCCCCCAGCCCAGGTGACAGGCCCCTCACCACGTGCCTGGCACCGAGCTGACGTCAAATGAATGAATGATTCCCTAGTAGCTCAGTGGCTATAGCATGAGCCCAGATCCCAACACCCACTCAGGACTCAAAAGGCCCCAAGCACCCCAAGCACCATCACAGACACAAACCAAACACGCTCAGTGCCTGGGTCCCAGAGACCCCAAGTACAGAATGAGGGTCCACTGGTTATGAGACTGGAAGGGTATGGGGTGGGCAGCCGTGTCTTTCTGGCTCCTCCAAGGCTGGCCTCTGCCAACTGTGCCAGGAAGCGTAGGGGGGATGAGGGTCACAAAGAAGGAGAGGAAGCTGGAATCTCAAATTAGCTTCCTAAAGCCACAGGATGCCTCCACTGAAGGCCTGCAGACAGCCAGGCTGCACCCCACACTGTGATCAAAGTCAGGTTCTCCCAGGACCCAAAATACGTTTCCCAGTAGCAGGAGCCCACTCCCAGGTGACCCCTACACACCCACCGGGCCTTGGCCAGGGGCACGGGGTGTGGCAAAATCTCTGCCAAGAGCCTGCCCCCACCTGTACCTGCTGGAGCCACTAGAGCCTCAAGCCAGCCCCCTGCCCACAAAACTCACCTGGGAGGCCCCTGGCTTTGCTCTGGGGTCGAAGATCCGCAGCTGCTTGTCCTGAAAAAGGAGAGGAGTAAACAGAGTGCACTAGGACAGGCAGGGTCCTTAGAGGCCAGCCTGTCTCCTCCACCCACAGGCTGTGATGGCCCCACCTCCTAGTACACAGGGCTGGCATCACGCACCAGGGGACCCCTCCCCAGCCTGGTTCCTTCTCATTGTAGGGGGCAGGCCCCCGTTCCTGCCCCAGTCACCCACAATAGAGAACTCAGAGACAGGAGTTCACAATCCCTGAGCACCTACTGTGTGCCAGGCCTACTACCCGCACGATCTCTCCCCATCTTTCCAACCACCTTATGAAGTGGTTGCTATCACCATGACCCCTTCACAGATAAACTGTGGCCCAGAACCAAACTCTAGGCTACCAGCTGGTAATTTCCTGGCCCTGTGTTCAGCCCAGCCCAGAGGAACACAAAAGATGATATCATTTCTACATCTAAAGAACCTGGTGTCTAACCAGGATAGCGAGCTTACACATCCTAACCATCACTCAGCATACAGTTACTGATGCAGATTACCTAAGGGTGAAGATGAGAGGAGATCAAAAGATAAATATATATATTATATATGTATATACATGTCAAAATAAAATGCCCATACTTTGCATAAGGACTTTATTCCTGTGGAATAATCAGTGTGTGCATGCACAAATGTACATGCATAAAAAAGTGGGGGAGAGAGGGGGCAGAATTTGTATCCACTGACTACTTACAGGCTTGGCCATGATAAATTGTTAAGGGCTACAAGGAAGGTGCAGAGTAACATGGATGGTGTGATTCTGCTGCAGCAAAAATAAACATAGATCTCTATTTGACCACATTCCTGTAGCTTTTGCAAGTTTGCTGAGCAAGAAGAAAGGTCTCGAATAGCATGCGCTGTGCATTAGTGCTGGGTACTGGGGAGGGGAAAGGTGAGGGGTGATTAGCTTTTCCTGTTTTCATCTTAGCACAGTTCTACCTTGTTTCAATCAGCATGGATTCATATTTTGAAAAACAATGAACCAAAAATGAACAATTGGAATTTGAAATAAAAAGCACAATACCATTTCCATTAGCACCAAAAAATCTGAAACACTTGGCTATAAATCTAACAAAATACGTACAAGATCTATGGGAAGGATACTACAAACCTCTGATGAAAAGAATCAAAGAACTAAATAAACGGAGAAATATTCCATGTTCATGGATAGGAATACTCAATATCGTCAAGACGTCAGTTCTTCCCAAGTTGATCTACAGATTCAACAAAATCCCAATGAAAGTTCCAGCAAATTATTTTGTGGTTATCAACAAACTGATTCTAAAGTTTATATGAACAGGCTTAAGATTCAAAACGGTCAACACAATACTGAAGGAGAAGACTAAGTCGAAGGACAGATAATGCCCGACTTTATTCTAAAGCTCTGTTAACCAATACAGTGTGGTATGGGCATAAGGACAAATAGACCGAAGGAAGAGAACAGATGGCCCAGAAACAGAACCCCATAAATACAGTCAACTGATCTTTGACAAAGGAGTGAAGGCAATACAATTGGGAAAAGACAGTCTTTTCAACAAATGGTAATGGAACAATTGTACATCCACAAGCAAAAAGATCAATCTGCACATAGACTTTACATCTTTTACAAAAATCAACTCGAAAGGGATCACAGACTTAAATGTAAAATACAAACCTACAAAAGCTCTAGGAGATAATACAGGAGGAAATCTCAGTGACCCTGGATTTGGCAATGACTATTTATCTATTTTTAATTCACTTTCTCTCCTTTTTAAAAAAAATTTTCTTTCTTTATTTGAGAGAGAGAAAGAGAGAGTGTGCACAAGCTGAGGGAGGAACAGAAGGGGACGGAGAGTGAGGTGGAAAGAATCTCAAGCAGACTCCACACTGAGCATGGAACCCGACATGGGGCTCAATCTTACAACCCTGAGGTCATGACCTGAACCAAAATCAAGAGTTGGACGCTTAACCAACTGAGCCACGCAGGCGTCCCTGGCAATGACTTTTTAGATACAACATCGAAAGTATGATCTATGAAAGATAAAACTGGATTTCATTAAAATCATAAACTTCTGGTCTACAGAGACACTGTTAAGAAAATGAAAAGACAAGCCAGAGACTGGGAGAAAATATTTGCACAGCATGTATATGAGAAAAGATTTGTATCCCAAATATACAAAGAACCCTTAAAACTCAAAAATAAGAAAACAACCCAATTTAAAAGGTGGGCAAAAGACCTGAATGAACACCCCACCAAAAAAGATACACAAGATGAAAAGTGAACACATGAAAGATGTTTAATATCACATCTCATTAGAGAATTATAAACTAAAACAACAGTGAATTACCACTGCACACCTATTAGAATGGCTAAAATTTAAAAAAATGATAACACTGAATGCTGGCAAGATTATAGAGCAACAGAAACTCTTATTTGCCGATGGGAATGCAAATGGAACAGCAACTTTAGAAGACAGCCTGGCAGCTTCTTACAAAGCCAAAAATACTCTTGGGGCACCTGGGTGGCTCAGTTGGTTAAGTGTCTGCCTTCGGCTCAGGTCATGACCCCAGGGTCCTGGAATCAAGGCCCACGTTGGGCTCTCTGCTCAGTAGAAGCCTGCTTCTCCCTCTCCCTGCCACTCCCCCTGCTTGTGCTCTCTCTCTCTACCAAATAAATAAATAGAATAAAATAAAAATCTTTACAAAGCCAAAAATACTCTTAAAATATGATCCAGCGGGGCATCTGGGTGGCTCAGTTGTTAAGCGTCTGCCTTCGGCTCAGGTCATGATCTCAGGGTCCTGGGATCGAGCCCCATCCTGCTCAGCAGGAAGCCTGCTTCTCCCTCTCCCACTCCCCCTGCTTGTGTTCCCTCTCTCGCTGTGCCTCTGTCAAATAAATAAATAAAATCTTTAAAAAAAAAAAAATGATCCAGCAGTTATGCTCCTAAGTATTTACTCAAATGAGATATCCAGGGGCACCTGGGTGGCTCAGTTGGTTAGGCATCTGCCTTTGGCTCAGCTCATGATCTCAGGGTCCTGGGATCAAGCCCTGCGTGGAGCCCCACATGGAGCCCCATGTCGAGCCCTTCCTCAGGCTCCATGCTCAGTGGGGAGTCTGGCTGTCCCTTTCCTTCTGCTCTTCCCCTTGCTCATGCGAGCATGCACATGCTCTCTCTCTCTCTCAAATAAATAAAATCTTTAAAAAAGAACCTATGCCTGTATAAATGTTTATAACACTTTTAAAGTTGCAAAGAACTGGAAGCAATCAACGTGTCCCTCAACAGCTAAACAGATAAACTGTGGTACATTCACACAATGGAATATTATTCAGTGATATAGAGAAAGAGTAAGAAGCCAAACCATAAAACTCCTAGAAGAAACATAGGGGAAAAACTTCATGATGGATTTGGCAATGATTTCTTGGATAGGACACTAAAAGCACAGGGCACAAAAGCAAAAACAGACAAATGGGACTATATCGAACTTAACTTTTGTTCCTCAAAAGATGCAATCAACAGAGTAAAGAGTCATCCTAAGGGATGGGAGAAGACGTTTGCAAATCACATACCTGATAAAGGATTAATATCTAGAATATATGAAGAATTCACACAACAACAACAAAATTGAGTAACTCTACTTTAAAAATGGGCAAAGGGGGCGCCTGGGTGGCTCAGTTGGTTAAGCGACTGCCTTCGGCTCAGGTCATGATCCTGGAGTCCCGGGATCGAGTCCCGCAGCGGGCTCCCTGCTCAGCGGGGAGTCTGCTTCTCCCTCTAACCCTCTTCCCTCTCGTGCTCTCATTCTCTCTCTCTCAAATAAATAAATAAAACCTTAAAAAAAAAAATGGGCAAAGGACTTGAACAGGTATTTCTCCAAAGATAGACAAATGGTCAACAAAGGTAAGAAAAGATGTTCATCATCACTAATCATCAGAGGAATGCAAATTAAAACCACGATGAGATATTGCCTCACATCCATTAGGACGGCCACTATCAAAAACTCAGGAAACGGGCGCCTGGGTGGCTCAGTTGGTTAAGCGACTGCCTTCGGCTCAGGTCATGATCCTGGAGTCTCAGGATGGAGTCCCACATTGGGCTTCCTGCTCAGCAGGGAGTCTGCTTCTCCTTCTGACCCTCCCCCCTCTCATGTGCTCTCTCTTTCTCATTCTCTCTCTCAAATAAATAAAACCTTTAAAAAAAAAACTCAGGAAACAACATGCCTTGGCGAGGATGTAGAGAAGTTGGAGCCCTCGTGAGCTGTTGTGGGCAAGTAAGATGGTGCAGCCACTGTGGAAAACAGTGTGGCGGTTCCTCAAAAAAGTAAAAATAGAATTACCTTATGATCCAGCAATTCCACTACTGAGTACATGCCCAAAAGAAGAGAGAAGAGGTCACACAGAGCACATTATTATTCCCAGCACTCACAGCACTGTTCTGCACAACGGCCAAGAGGTGAGGGTCACCCAAGTGTCCACGGACAGAGGAGTGGGTAAACACAGTGTGGTATACATGCACAATGGAATATTATTCGGCACGAAAAAAGGAATCCTGTCACATGCTACAACACAGAGGAACCTGGAGGACATTATGGTAAATGAAATAAGCCAGTCACAAAAGGACGAACAGTACATGATTCCACCTACATGAGGTATCTAAGCTGGTCAAAATCACAGATATGGAGGGTAGAATGGTGCTTACCAAGAGCGGCAAGGTGGGGGCAAAGGGAAGCTGTTGTTTAATGGGTATGGAGTTTCAGTTCGGGAGACCTGTTTCACAACAACGTAAGTAACCTTCATTTTACTGTCTACTTAAAAATGGTTAAGATGGTAAATTTTATGACGTGCTTTTTACCACTATAAAGAAATAGCTGTCAATGCACAAAAAGACACGGAAGGCCCATAAATGCACATTACTAAGTGAAAGACGCCAATCTGGAAAGGCTACATGTTGTATGATTCCAACTATATGACACTAGGGAAAAGGCAAATCTCATGGAGACAGCAAAAAAGTCAGTGGTTGCCAGTGGTTTGGGAGAGGGAGGGAGGGACAAAGGCGTGAAGCCCAGGGCACTTTTAGGGCAGAGAAGCTATTCTGAACAATGCTGTAATGTGGGTGTATGATGTCGTGTATTTGTCAAAACCCTGACAATGCAACAGCAGGAGTGAACCCTAGTGTAAGTTCTGGCCTTTAGTCAACGTAGCAATATTGGTTTAACTATAACAAATGCATCACACCAACCAACATGAGACCAGATGCGGGGAGGAAGGATACAGGAACTCTTGGTGCTATCTGCTCAGTTTCTGCCTGGTTCCCGCCCAGGTGCTTGGGATGCAGGGCTAGCAAACAGTCCCTGCCGAGTACTGGACTCTGCAACCCACAGGCGGTCACAGGGAACTTCGGGGAGAAACTCAGACCTGAGATGACTCTCCAAGGACAAGCAGAGCTTGCACTGGGAAGGGAAAGGTATTCACAGGAAGTGGAAATGCATGAACAAAGATGTGGAAACAGGAACTTGCTGACACGTGACATGAAGGGGAAGACAAGGCCATGCAAGGAGAGGAGACGGTGGGAACGGAGGGGGTGGTGGTTGAGTGCACAACTGGACAAGGGGGGGCCAGCCTGGGGGCCTCGAAAGCCTGGCCTCCCCCGGCAGGCCAGTCCCAGGTCTTCCTGACGCACCTGGCGGGGTCCCAGGGGTCTTGGGTCACTCCTGGCAAAGCCTTCCCAGCTGCCGTTTCCTGAGCACTTGCTGTGTCGATGGGAAGCAGGCACAGTCCAGGAACTAGCTAGCTGTGCAGCAGCACCAATCCACACCACTCCGCAGCTCTGGGCTCAGGAGGATGCGGTATCGAGACAGAAGAGGACAAAGACACACACAGGACCGAAACAGGCAGAAAGAACAGTGAAACACGGAGAGAGACGGAAACAGATGGAGAGGACAACTAGAGATGGAGGACAGAGACAGAGCAGCAAAAGGCAGAGAATAGGGAGAGACAGCGAGACAGTGAGAGACAGAGGATCTTGAGAGATGACAGGCAAGAGAGAATGCCTCCTTGGGGCGCCTGGCTGGCTCAGTCCGTGGAGTGTGCGACTCTTGATCTCAGGGTCGTGAGTTCAAGCCCCACGTTGGGTGTGGAGAGTACTTGGAAATAAAATATTGAAAAAAAAAAAGAGAGAGAGGATGTCTTCCGGCAGCAAGGGCCACTCTCAGCTAAGCGACAGAGCCAACTCCACCACTTATGGGCTCCGTGACAAACCCTGACAATGCAAACCCCTGAGCCCTAGGAAGGAAGAGGACGACTGATGGCAGCACCTCTCAAGGGTCAAAGTCCCAATTCTTGCCACACCGGGTCTCCCCAAAGGCAGCCAGGCCAGCAAATGCCAGAGTTCGACAATGGATCCACACCAGGGGTCATACTGGGCACCAGAGGCCGGGCTGTGGCAGAGGGGGTAGCACTGGGCTTTGGAGATGCACAGACCCGCTGGGCTCACAGGCACAACCAGACCCCGTGGAGCCGGAGCGCCGCTGGCCTGGCCATCCGTGAGGCCGGCGCGCCCCCTAGCGGCTGCTTTAGCTGGAGGCGCGGGGAGGGGAGCAGGAGGGGGAGGGAATCAGGGGTCCTGAGAGGTAGAACCAGCCAGCCAGGTGGGAGATGGTGTGGACAGCGGGAGGCTCTGGGAGGCAGCAGAGTGTTTCCCACACCCCACCCGACTCAGGCAGCCCTGTGTGTAAACCAAGAGCCCAGCCTGCCACCAAAGGCTAAGCAGAGCTCAGGCTCCTTCCTGTTGAGGGCAGGCCCACTCACTGGCTCCCTCAACATGCTCAGGACAAACCCACAGGCACCTCCTCCTGACCTTCAGTCATGGGGGTGACCTCCCCTTCTGCACATTCCCCAAAGGTTTTGGCATATGACACACCCACCCAGGATTCTGAGGACCCCCCCCTTTATAGAAGAGGGTGGCAGTGAACGCGGGACTGTGGTGCCCCCCGAGACGGCGCTGACAGGTCATGGGAGTGGAGGTCACACCCTGTTGGGTCAGCGTCCCCTCCAGGACGCTGCACCCAGACAACAGCATTGTAAGGTGCTGTGTCCCCACAGGTGGAGCACCTAGGTCCATGAACAGCAGGGCAGGGGGGAGGGCTCCACTCCAGCGACCCACTCAGGAAATCTGCATTTTTCCTCCCTACAACTTTAGGTTCTCTGGGTCTAGAGGGGACAGGAAGTTCCACTGGCCTGAGCTGTGGCCTCATCACACTCATTCTTCCTCAGGGGACACCAGCAGGCCAGAAGCTGAGTCATCACACCAACAGGAGGGGGCAGGACACAATGGGGCACTCTGCAACTGGGTCGCTCTTCAGGCCCCACCCCACCATCCAAACTAGGTAGTAAATGGGGCTCAGATCCCTGGGGAGGAGGGGTTGGACAGCTCCTGCACACTTCCGCAGTAAACCCTGTGCATGAAATCCCCAAACCTGACACCTCTTCCCCATGCTCTAGGTCCTCCTCCTGGTCACCAAGGCTTGGAGCCCGCACCACCCCCTCTCCTGGGGGCTGCAACACTCCTCACAGTCTCCCCATGTCCCCTCCTGTCTCACCCCCACAGTGCCACCCTCCATGCTGTGCCCCCCACACCACGCCCACTGCTCTCACTTGGCCTTGTACATGCCCTCAGCCCACCCCACCTTCCTTTATCTGCAGCTGCCTGCAACTCCTCACTAGGCTGCAGAAACCCTGGGAGACATCCCTGCATCCTAATCCATCGCTTTGTAGCCTCGGCAAAAACAGAATCAACCATGCTGAGCTGTGAGCTCTATGGAAAGAAGGTGCCTCTCTGACTGCTCCACGGGCAGTGATCCACGTCAAGCCTCTAGACACCTGACCCTCAGACATCCTGCCTGGGGCTGGGGTGGGGGGCCTGGGACAGAGAATGTAAGACCCAGAGGAGCCACCTCTCCTGGCCACAGCCTACACTGGTCTCGGGGGCTGCAGCTATTAAGTGAAGGGCCATCCAGGTCATACCCACAGGCGCGAGGTGCGCAACTGGTGGGACCCCCCTCACAGGCAGCAGTCTGGCCTAGTGGCCAGAGAGCTCTAACAGAGGTGTCCCCCGCTTGCCCTGAGCCCCACAGCTGGCTTCCTCCCTCCCTCTCCAGGGCCACGGTCCAGGCAGGCTGGTCTGTGCAAGGGCTGCTATGGCCAGTCCCTGCTCAAAACATTCATACAGGAGGAGACCACAGCTACCCCTCCTGTGAGGATGCTGCCCTCCTCCGCCCAGGGCGGCTCTGCCACTGGGGAAACCACAGCGCCTTCCTGCCACCCCCCATCACAGCTGCCCAGCTATCATGTGGCTGCAGATCTGATCCCTTCCAGGTCCCACTGGGGCTGTCAGGCCAGAGAAGGGCAGGCAGTCCAGAGCCTGGGCCCTGCCCCAGTGGCCGGGCTTTCACCTGCGGAACCAGTACTCCTGCTGCCCCCATTCTTCAAGTGAGGAGCGCAGGCTCAGAGAGCTGGTCTGCTCACCTACAGACACACAAGTCTCCTCCCAAAGTCCAGCCTGCAAAGCACAGCCTCCATGAGAGCTGGCTTTACTCCTCTGGAAGACAGCTGGCTAAAATCTATCAGCCACCTTACCAATCTTCATAGCCTAGAAGCTAGCAACATCCCTGGTAAAAATCTAGATCAGGGGTGGGCAAGCTAAGGCCCACAGGCCAAATCAGCCAAATCCAACCCCAGGCCTGATTCAGCAAATACAGTTTTACTGCAACGTGCACACGCCTACCCACTGACATTTTGTCTGTGGCTGCTTCCTTGTTACAAGGTGGTGGTGCCGACAGATACAGTGTGGCCGGCAAAACCCAAAGTACTTACTGTCTGGTCCTGCACGGAAGTTTACCAGCCCCTGCTCTAAGCTAAGTCATGTTGAAAACAAAACCCAAAAAACAAAAGGCAAAACAAAACAAAAAAACAAAAACAATTTATTTTTTAAAAGATTTTATTTATTTGGGGCATCTGGGTGGCTCAGTCGGTTAAGCATCTGCCTTCGGCTCAGGTCATGATCTCAGGGTCCTGGGATCGAGCCCCACATTGGGCTCCCTGCTCAGCAGGGGGTCTGCTTCTCCCTCTCTCCCTCCCCACTGCTCGTGCTTGCTCTCTCTCTAGCTCTCAAATAAATAAATATTTTTTAAAAGATTTTATTTATTTGACAGAGAGAGGAAGAGCAGGGGAGTGGCACAGAGAGAGGGAGAAGCAGGCTCCCCACTGAGCAGGGAGCCCAATGAGGGGCTCGACCGCAGGACCCTGAGATCATGACCTGAGCCGAAGGCAGACGCTTAACCGACTGAGCCACACAGGTGCCCCAAGAAACAAAATCTATATACAAACATATTCAGGTATTACAATTTATAAAAACAGTAAATTGGTAAACCTATACGATATTTTGTATGATGGTTGTTTAGTTACTGATAAACTGGAGAACATATTTATTATGCAGAACAGAATGCAGGGTAGAGTAACCTGGAGAGCATGATCTCCACACATACAGAAAGAGATGCCTCGGAAAAGATGAGACAGAAAGATGTCAAAATGGTGACTGGTGTTGTCCCTGGGTGGGAGGATCGCAGGTGATGTTTCTTCTTTAGTTTTCCCCTGCTCT
This sequence comes from Neomonachus schauinslandi, assembly GCF_002201575.2. Taxonomy (NCBI): domain Eukaryota; kingdom Metazoa; phylum Chordata; class Mammalia; order Carnivora; family Phocidae; genus Neomonachus; species Neomonachus schauinslandi. The sequence continues at coordinate 140,791,397 of NC_058407.1, forward strand.
CCCAAATTAGTAAAACAAGCACAAAGGACTGTACTTTGGTCACCATAAAGTAAGAATTTCCCGAGAGCATCTGTCCCTCCCTCTAGGTCTCCTTCAGTGCGCCTCTCACACACGAGTGAAGGGCGTGGAAATGCAGGGCACAGAGGGCTTCTCATTGGAGGGGGCGGTCACAGCCCAGAACCCTGTCCAGCTGCCTGGAACGCCTGTCCCCTCCTCAGTGAGGGCAGGTCCAACCTTACTGTCCCTGGGAAGCCGTGCTTGCCCGCGTGGAACCTGAGCAAGCAAACCACACCATGCTGTGTGACCACTCCACCTTCCAGCAGGGGCTCCTTGGGGGCTGGCAGCCCCATGGACCCCAGAGCACAGGCCAATGTCTAGAACCTACTGTCTGATGAACCAAATGGGGAAAAAGCTGATTTAAAAAACTGGGTGGGCGGGTGTCTGGGTGGCTCAGTCGGTTGAGTGTCTGACTCTGATTTCAGCTCAGGTCATGATCTCAGGGTCCTGAGATTGAGCCCTGTATAGGGCTCCAAGCTCAGTGGGGAGCCTGCCTGACATTCTCTCTCTCCCTCTGCCCCTCCCCCTGCTCGTGCATGCTCTCGCTCTCTAAAATAAATTAATAAATCTTAGAAAAAACCCTGTGAAATGGCGCTTCTAAGAAGGCAGAGAAATTTGAAAAGGATTCCCCAAGTATGCAGACCCCACATTTTCTCCCTCAGAGGAGCCCCTGACACCCCCCCCAGCGAGCCCCCAGAGGAGCCCTTGCAGACTCCCACGTCCTTCCATACTGCATGTGTGGCTCTAGGACGCAGCACATCCCCAAAGGTCCCGAAGCTCACCCATCTCCCCAATCCAACAGATATGCGCTATTCACCCCTCAGCCGACTCTTCCTGGTGTCCCCAGCCACCTCCCTCGGGGACCCTGTCACCCTGGCCCTCAGAGCATAGACCACCAGCCCTGTCTTGGCTTCCTTCCCGCCACGGCGTGGCTCCTTCCGTCTCCCACACAGGTTCTGACCCTTCCTTCAGGCCCTCTACTACCCCCAGGAGGCGTCCTGCCCTCCCTTTTAGATACTGCCCGTCCCTGCAATGTTCTGTCCACACTGCAGCTGGGGAGCTTTCAAAATACAAATCCGCTCACCTCATGCTACGGCCCCCTCTGGCTTTAAACGCCCCAGGGTCTCCTGCTGCTTCTACGGTAAGCATAACCCTGTACACACGACTCCAGCCTCACCCACTGCTCTCTGCACCCAGCCCCTTCTAGGCCTGCACCTGTCGCTACACTGCCCAGCTCTCCCCACCCAACCCCAGTAACTCTTCCTTTGGGGCCCCTGCCTGAGGCCAAGCCTCCTGGCCTCTCAACCAGCTCAGAGCTCCTCATGTCCCTCTCTCAGAGCCCGTGTCATGGCTCACACTGATCTTTTCATCTGTAAGAGGCCTTGGACCATGTCTGCTACTCTCATCAGCAGGGGACCAGGTGGGTGCAGGGCCTGGCGTCAGTGAGGACCCCGAGGCCTGCTGACTGGGTGCGAGGGCCAGCACAAAGCCCTGTGTATGGATGCTGCTCCACACGACACTCTGGAAAGGACAGTAGTGTGGACAAAGCACACAGCAGCCAGGTGAGGCTGGCTGAGGATGGAGGGGAGCCCAGTACACAAAACAGGGCCGGGGGGGGGAGGTTGGCATGGGGCTTAACTTGAGCCCCTATCTGAGAGGGACCCCAGGCCCTGGTACTGAAGGGGTGTGGGGGTCTCCAGATGCAGGTGTGAAGCAGAAAGTGTGAGGGCAGCTGAGGTGAGGGGATTCACAAATGCCCCTGACCTGAGTGCTTTTCTGCCCCATAAATCTCACCAAGCCCGCCAGGTACAGCCCAGGACATGTGCTCCTCAACACGATATCCCCGCACAGAGCCGGGCACGCCTCAGTCCCCACCGTAGGCACTTCCCCAAGACTCACCACCCAGCTGCTTACCTTGCACATCGTGCCCACCAGGGCTCCGTCCCGGCTCCAGACGGCACCCAGCACGAGGTCCCCATGGGCCACCAGCTCTGTAGAGAAGCAGCCAAGGTCAAGAGGGGGCCCAGGGTCTCCCCATCCTGTCCTGGGCAATGCGGGCACCAGTGAAGTGGGCGCAAGAGGGCCTAGCTTGGGGTCACGCCCAGGGCAGAGGCAGCAGCTTGCAAGGGTCTCTGTCCAGCAGGAGGAGAAAGGGCAGCACCTCCTTCCAAACCCGCTGCACTGCACCTGGACTTCTTCCTTCAGCCCTGCCTGCATCAGGCCACACTTCTACTCAAACACCTTCTGAGCCTCCCTGCTCCTTACTCAGCCTGGCTTTCACGTCCCACCCAGGCTTACTTCCAGTCACTCACCAATACACCCCGACTGAGTCACACCAGCCCATAGCCAAGCCACATACATTCCCACCCTGGGCATCTGCTTGGGCCATCCCTGCTCCTCCCCCAGTGTGACAATTTTAAAATATGTCCACAAATTATGTGATGCTCATCCTATTATAGATTGAATTGTCTACCCACAAAAAAATGCTAGGACGCCTGGCTGGCAATGTTGGAAGAGCATGCGACTTCTCAGTCTCAGGGTAGGGAGTTCGAGCCCCACACTGGGTAGAGAAATTACTTAAAAATAAACAAATAGGGGTGCCTGGGTGACTCAGTCGTTAACCATCTGCCTTCGGCTCAGGTCATGATCCCAGGGTCCTGCGATCAAGCCCCGCATCGGGCTCCCTGCTCCTCGGGAAGCCTGCTTCTCCCTCTCCCACTCCCCCTGCTTGTGTTCCCTCTCTCGCTGAGCCTCTCTCTGTCAAATAAAGAAATAAAATCTTAAAAAAGATAAAATAAACAAACTTAAAAAAAAAAATGCTGACGTCCTAACCCTCAGCACCTGTGCTGTACCTTTCTTTGGAAACAGGGTCTTTGTGGAAGATCAACTTAAGCTGATATCGTTAGGGTAGGTCCTAGTCCAGTAGGACTTGTCCTCGTGAAAAGGGAAATTTGGACACAGAGGCGGGCATGCACAGAGAAAAGACGATGCAAAGACACGGAGAAGACACCACGTACAAGCCGAGGGACGCCTGGGGGGCCTGGGACAGACTTGCCCTCATTGCCCTCGGAAGGCACCAGCCCTGTCCCGACCCCTGGGTTTCAGACTTCTGTTCTCCAGACTATGACACAGGAAGTTTCCTGTTATTTGAAGTCATCCAGGTTGTTGTCCTTCATTACAGCAGCCCTAGGGATCTAACGCGCCCTCCCTTCAAAACGTGAAGCCTAATTCCCTTCGTCTTGAGTGTGAGCAGGATTTAGTAACTCGGTTCTAACGAAGAGAGTCTGGTATAAGTGGAGGCATGTGACTTCCGAAGCTGGGCCATGCAAGGCACTGCCGCTTCCTCCCTGCTCCGCCCCCCGTGGATGGTCCACCAGAGGCAGCCAGCCGCCATGCTGTGGGGAGCTCATGCAGCCCAGGGAGAGGCCCCGTGGCGGGGACTGAGGTGTCCTGCTCACAGCCAGCACTGTATCCGTGAACCCTCTGAGAAGCCGAGCCTCCTGCCCCAATCAAGTCTTCTGATGAGGGAGCCAACATCTCAACTGCAACCTCATAAAAGACCCCGAGCATGAAGCACCCAGCTGAACAGCTCCCAAATCTCTGACCCTCAGAAACTGTGAGATAATAAATGTTCATAAGTATTTTAAGCCTCTACGTTCTGTGATAATCTGTTCTGCAGCAGCAGATAACCACTTTGCCCGGGCTTCCTGCCCTGGGATTAACCCCAGCCCTGCTGCCCACCTGCTCTGTGGCCTTGGGCCTGTTGTTTAACCTCATCTGTGACATGGGAATGGCAGCGCGGCCCAGTGGCACCACTGTGCCGAGTCGGCAGGGAGCCCTCAGCACAGCGCGGGCCTGCGAGGGCTTGAGACACAGCAGTTACAGTTGGGTGACCCCCCTGATGACAGACTACCTGGTCCCCTCTGCTTCAAAGGTCAGGCTGGTCTCCTGGATAGTACCAGGAGCTGGGTGGTTCACACTACCGACGGCCCTCAGTTGGCCTCTCTGTCCCAGCCCCAGAGGTGGGGACCTCACCTTGGTGAGCCTGGCCCACCCTGGACACTCCGCACAGCCCTAGAAGGCAAGGCCGTCTTTTAACTCTCGGAGCCTGTGTCTTTGCCCTAAAAAGGGGATGAAAATGTCAGGGCCTCAGCAGAAATGATGCCGTGGTGTCAGTACAGAATACCAGGTGTCCACATGGATCACAGGGTCATAACCATTCACTGAGGAATCTGACCCAAAGCTGTCATCATCTATGCTGGTCTGAATGTTTGTGTCCCCCCACATGTTGAAGCCTGACTCTCGCTGTGATGGTGTATGGAGGCAGGGCCTCTGAGAGGTGACTGGGTCATGAGGGTGGAGCCTCCTGAACCAGATCAGTGACCTGATAAGAAGCCCTGAGCGCCCCTTCGTCCCTTCGGCTGTGAGAATACACAGCAGGACGGCCATCGGTGACCCAGGAAGCAGGTTCTCACCAAACACTGAGTCGGCCGGCACCCTGATCTTGGATGTCCAGGCTCCAGAACCACGAGCAATGAGTTCCCGTTGTTTGTAAGGCCCCCCGGCTGTGGGGGTGGCTTAGAGCAGCCAGACTTGGAACACACGAAGACAGGCTCAGCCATGAAAGCGAGAGCAGAAGCCTGGGGGAAGGGGCTCAAGGCGGCAGAATCCCTGTCTGGCAGAAAAGCAGCCAGAAGTTTGTTTTCAAAACCAAAGTGACAGGGCGCCTGGGTGGCTCAGATGGTTAAGCGTCTGCCTTCGGCTCAGGTCATGATCTCAGGGTCCTGGGATCGAGTCCCGCATCGGGCTCCCTGCTCCTTGGGAGCCTGCTTCTCGCTCTGCCTCTCTCTCCCTCTCATGAATAAATAAATAAAATCTTAAAAAAAAAAAAAACAAAAAACCAAAGTGACACACCACTTAAGCAATAACAGTAGAAGGAAGGTACTTAGGCATACGGAGGAAAAACAAGATCAGAAGATGAAAACAGATGCCTACAGGAAGTGGGATGCAGCATTTGTGATACATCTGCTAGAATCTCACAACCCTTCCTCCCACAGACACACATACTCTAAAATTCACGGTACCGAACACCTAGAGCGACGGAGTGCCGTCCAGACAGGGGCTGCCGGGCACGGGTACCTGTGAGGGCCTGCTGCTTGGCTACATCCCAGACCTTCACGGCCATGCCCACTGCGCTCGCCAGGATACCGTCCGTGGTGGGATGGAACTGCAGCACCTCTACCTGGACAGGCTCTGGGCCCAGCACCAGCCCGGGCACCGAGGGCAGCACCTGGCCAGGGGCGGGCAGGCGCCACAGCTTCACCTACGGGAAAGAGCAAATCCGTGAGCCCAGGGCCGCCCCAACCCTGGGACTGTGCTTGGGCATGGGGGCTGTGTATCCCATGTGAGGAAAGACAGGGCAATCCAGCCCGGGATCACGGGGTGTCATTAGAAGCAGGGGTGTGGGGGGGGTGGGGAGACATGGGATGGGGGCTCTGCTCCATGTCCTCCAGTGTCCCCCACCACCCCAGCCCTGTACTCCTCAGGCAGCCTAGCAGCAGAACAGCAAGCGAGGTCCACGGCTCCTGGCAAGGGCACGAGAGCACAAGGGAGCTGGTGTGGGCCGAGGAACCGAGACTCCGGGCTAGCCCGGCTCTGGAGGCCTGTGCAGGGGCCGAGGGCCCTGGAAGAGACTGGGAGGGACATCGAGCAGCTTGTCCAGCAGCTCCACTCACCGTCCTGTCAGCTGAGCCCGTGGCCAGGAGGAAGTCATCAAAGGGAGAGAAGTCCAAGTCCATGACCAGGTCTGCGGGAGAGCAATGGCTGACACAGGCCTGGCGAGAACTTACCAGAACTTTGTTTCCAGCCCAATATGATATCTCCCCAAGGTGAGGAACCACAGCCCAGGGTTTCAGAGATGGGACAACTCTGCCTACATGGTGGCAGGCTGAAAGTCCATGAGGAAAGGCACCTCTGGAAATCCTCGCCTGTGATACAAACCCCCCAGGATGGGCTAAGGCCCTGGCATCAGGAGGTTAGCATGATGACAGGCAGGAAGCTCCTCAAAACACCAAGCACCTGCATGTGCCCCAAATCCAGAGCCCAATGCAGGGCCTGGCCTGCAAACGTGTGAATGAATGCGAGTGCCAGCCCTGCTCTGGGTCCACGAGGGATTCACAAACTGGACAGACACCACCCAGCCCTGACAGACCCTCAGCACCTCCACAGCGAGACACACACACACACACATCTCTGCAGACGTAGCAAGAGGTAGGCTGAGTACGGGGACTCAAAGGTCAGGGCTCAGGGCAGCTTCATGGAGGAAACATGGTGAGCCCTGAAGAATATGAAGGACTAGAACAGGTCAGACATCAGGGAAGCGGGGGCCTGGGTGACACACCCAAGCTAGGAGTTCTCTGCCCCTCAAGTCCCCACCGGGGGGGGTGGTCAGAGTGTATCTGACCTGAGGCTGAGCAGCCAGATTCTCTCTTAAGGGAATTATACCAGGAATTAGAAGGTCTAGTGACAGGGCGCCTCAGGGACTGGCCTGGGTGGAGGGCAGCCAGCTGGGAGGGAGCCATCAGCTCCCACGCCAGGACCCTCCTAAGGCCTGCATGTCCAGCTGCTCCTTCGGTTTTGGAAACTCCCCAGGCCTTCAGCTCTGGAAGCTCTCTTCTAAATCCCTTTTTGGCTAAAGCAAGCTGGAGCTGGTCTCAGTTCTTTGCAACCCAAAAACCTGAGCTGCTCAGCTCCAGAAGGCCAGGAGAGGGAGACAGGGGCACACCGAGTGAGCCACAGCCCTGAGAGGAAACCCACATTTCCTGAACCTCACCAGGGGGGTGAGGAGGCCAGGGATCAGTGTGGGGTGTGGCAGGGAATTGTGAGCATGATGGCCAGGCTTGCATCACCAGGGTAAGGAGCGCAGTGACTATTTCTGCTGCCTGCCTCCGCAGGGGGTCAAGCAGGTATGTTTTCCTCTCAGGCCAGAGCCAGACTCTGAAGAGAAAAGAGAAGGGCAGGGACACCTGGGTGACTCAGTCAGCTAAGCGGCTGCCTTTAGCTCAGGTCATGATCTCAGGGTCCTGGGATTGAGCCCCCCATCGGGCTCCCTGCTCTGCAGGAAACCTGCTTCTCCCTCTCCCTCTGCTGCTTCCCCTGCTTGTGCTCTCTCTTTCTCTCCGACAAATAAATAAAATATTTAAAAAAAAAGAGAGAGAGAGAGAGAAGGGGCAGATGAAGACAGGCACCCCTTGGGACAGCCCTGGTCTGGACTCCTGGAACTCCTGCCACCCTGCCTGTGGGCTCCGCACTGGACAGGGCAGGGCCCAGGCTGGATGCAGCAGCCAGCGTGAACAACCTGGCATCCCCGAGGGAATGAGAAGTGGTGATGTGGCCAACCTGAGTGCCCAGCTGAGCTGGCAGGCCTGTGTCCTTTATGTGCATTTACCTCACCAAATCCTCACAACAACCCCTCAGGATGGCACTATGGCATGATCCCCAACTGGGGGACAAGGACATGAGGATAGAAAGGTTAAGTAATTTGCTTAGAGCCACACAGCTAGGAAGGGGCAAGGCTGACTGATGTCAGGCAGTCAGTTTGGTTTCAGAACCTACATCCTCAGACAGCACCACACTGCCTTTCCCAGCTCGGAGCAGGTCCCCAGCCACCCCACAGCCCAGACCGCAGGAACACTCTTCAAACGCTTCCCAGCTCTCTGCTCCCCTGGGTGGCTGGGCTGAAGGGCACTTGGCCCTGACCAGGAGGCAGAAGGCACCCCCGAAGGCAGGGGAGAAGCTAAAGGCCAGCCCACTGCACTCTCCCCCACCAGTGGCACCTCAGAGGGCAGACTGGTGCCTGCTGCCTTGAAGGCAGGTTCTGAGGAACTAGAGGTGCCCCCAGAGCAGCATTTTGGCAAGGCTGTGAATAGTTGAGGCCACAGTGAGCTACACCGTATCAAAAGAGGCCTGGTCCAGCTTCTCCTCAAAGGTCCCCCAGTAATGGGGCTCACTACCTGACAGACATCAGCAACCTGGGGCAGCTCCCCCATGGGTAACATGCATCAAGAATACAGGGGCCAGGAGTGCCCAAGGCGCTCAGTCAATCGAGCGGCCCGCTCTTGGTTTTGGCTCAGATCATGATCTCGGGGTCCTGGGATCGAGCCCTGAGTCTGACTCCACACTCAGTGGGGAGTCCGCTCCAGGATTCTCCCTCCCTTTGCCCCTCTCCCAATGCATGTACGCACACACATTCTCTCTCTCAAATAAATGAATCTAAAAAAAAACAAAAGAAACAAAAAAACAATACAGGAGTCAGACAGACCCTGGTTCCAAGTCCAGTGTTGGTAGGCTCCTAATCTCTTTGAGCCTTAGTTTTGTTAGCTAAAAAATGGGTCATTTAAAAATTTTCTTCAAAGAGGTGTAAGAGGGCGACTGGGTGGCTCAGTTGGTTAAGCAACTGCCTTCGGCTCAGGTCATGATCCTGGAGTCCCGGGATCGAGCCCTGCATCAGGCTCCCTGCTCAGTGGGAAGTCTGCTTCTCCCTCTGACCCTCCCCCCTCTCGTGTTCTCTCTCCTTTTATCTCTGTCTCAAATAAATAAATAAAATCTTTAAAAAAAAAAAGGAGTAAGAGTGGATAAAAAAAGCAGACTTCTTCCACCTGTTACAACAAAAATTAATCTCAAATTTTACGCTAAGTGAAAGAAGCCAGATTTGAATGACTATGTGTGGTATCATTCCATTTATGCGAAACATCCAGAAAAGGCCGGGCTGTAGCTGGCAAACGTTTGCTGCAAAAGGGTAAGACGGTAAATACTTAAGAGCTTGGGGACCTTATGGTCTCTGTCACACCTCCTCAACTCTGTGGTTGCTGGGAGAAAGCAGTCACAGGCCGAATGTCAATGAAGAGGCGTGGCTGCGTCCCAAAAAATGCTATTTACCAAGACAGGCAGCCAGCCAGATGTGGCCGGGACAGTAGCTTGCAGACCCTGGCAGCAGAGGCAGAAAGCAGATCAACCAGTGCCTGAGGCTTCGGTGCCGGAGGTGGAAATGGATTAACCACAAAGGCGCATGAGGATCCTCTGGGGAAATGTTCTAAAATTGGGCTTTGGATACCCAACTCTGTCACTTCCATAAGAGTCATCAAATCCCTCACTCAAAACAAGTCATATTAATGGTATATAAATGATGCCTCAATAAAGTTGTAAAAGACTTTAAGAAGGAATAAGATGAGAAAGTGTAGACAACGTTCTCAGCACATAAAGAGCTCTTGACCGGTCTTCACCACTGTTACTCTATTGGCTTCTGTTCTCATCACCTGGACCCCTACACTGAGCTGCACACTCAGACCGGGGACCAAGGGTCAGACCCCTTCCCTCCCCCAAGGCCACCCAACAGGCGGCCAGGAAGGCAAGCCCGACGGGCTGGCCCGCAGCTGCAGCAGCTGGCCAGGGAGAGCGAACTGTTCCCTGGGAGCGGGCGGGCTGCCAGGCGGGCTGCCGGGAGCGCCCAGAAGCAGCTGCAGCACACAAAAGCTCTCTTTGTGAGGGCCCGTCTCCAGCCCTGAAGCCCAGCCAGCCCCCTCCTTGAGGGGCGTTGAGCAGCCTGGCTGGGGAGGAGGCCTGGTGGTGAAGGGTGGTCTGCTGGGCTCCAGAAGAGGTCGCGGGGCTAAGAACCCCATAGGACTGAGTCCTCCACAGTGGACTCCACGGCACCAGCCTGGAGCCTGGTGCTGGCCAGGGCACATCCCCCCCTCTCAGTTGGATGATCTGGAGCACTCAGCTTCCCTTCTCTCTGCCCAAGTGCAATTCTCAACCAGGACCCAGCTTTCCAATATAGCTTTCGCTGTACAAAGGTATAGCGAGGACAACAGGAGGAACCTGGCAAGCCATGGGACCGTGGAACCAGGTGAGTATGAATCCCTATACCCAGGGAGGGAGGAGTGAGTTCTAGACTTCCTGGGTCCAGTCTCCACTCACCTGAATGGCAGCCAAGGTAGGTCACCTGTCTCTTGTCCTCTCCTTGGCCTTCCAGAGGCACGATGCCCAGCACACCTGTCAAACACACGGGGGCTCTGACTTCAGTCCTAATGGGAACCATTTGCTGCCCAGGGCTCCCAGAGGATACGAGACCCAAAAGCTCAGCCTTGGACCTTCCCAGAGCCTCCACCAATCATAAAATAATACCTCTCTGGACACAGTGATTGGTCCAAGATTATTTTCTTACCCTACAAAAGAACCTGCTGTGACATCAGATGTACAGAAGATACTGGAGAAAGAGGTTGTCTCTTTCTGGCATTGTGGGTCGTATGAGATCAGCTTTGGGCCACCAGTGGCCACTTTTCCCAGCCTTCCCTGAGAAAGAAGCCATCACCCAAGGGCAGCTGAGCTGAAGGACAGGACACAGGTCAGGGCCAATGGCATGTGTGAGCCTCTGGATACAGCTCTGCCTAAAGCCTCTGGACGTCTTACTTATACCAGCCAAGGAAGTAAACAAGTTTTGTTTAAGTCAGTTTGAGGTCCGAGTTATCACTAGCAACCAAAAAAGTCCCCACTAACACGGGAACTTTTTTTTTTTTTTTAAAGGTTTTATTTATTTATTTGACAGAGACACAGCGAGAGAGGGAACACAAGCAGGGGGAGTGGGAGAGGGAGAAGCAGGCTTCCCGCTGAGCAGGGAGCCCGATGCAGGGCTCAATCCCAGGATCCTGGGATCATGACCTGAGCCGAAGGCAGACACTTAACGACTGAGCCACCCAGGCACCCCAACACGGGAACTTTTCAAATCTTGGTGTTCCTATTGACTCCAGCCAATCCCAGACCTCCAGATGAGGAGTGGGTAGCACATGGGGACAGCTAAAAACAAACGGGACAGTCCTCTCCTTGTCCTCCTGGCCAATCTCTTAAAAACCATAGCCAGGGGCGCCTGGGTGGCCCAGTCAGTCAAGCATCTGACTCTTGGTTTCGGCTCAGGTCATGATCTCAGGGTCCTGGGATCGAGGACCCACATCAGACTCCACACTCAGTGTGGTCTGCTTGACATTCTCTCTCTCTTCCTCCGCCCCTCCCACTTGCACTGTCTCTCTCTCTCAAATAAATAAATAAAATCTTAAAAAAAAAAAAACAAAAAACCCACAGCCAGTGTGGTTTATTCAAAGTATACACCACTTTGTGTATACTTGGTTGATCAGAACCAATCTGATCATCGCACATTAACCAGTTTATAGGGGTGTAAGGCCCTACATGGTGCTGACCTCTGAGCCCCACGAGGAGCCCCCAAGCCTCCAGCCTGAAATGAGCCTGTCCTTCCGCCCCATCCTAATTAGGGTGACAATGTCTGAATCTCCATCCACATCCATGTCCACCTCCCTACCTGGACGGTCAGAGTTAAATGCAATCAAGTGGCAGCTGGATTTGATATGGTTCCCACATGAGGGTGTGGTTCCTGCTCGAATGTCACTGATCCAGGCCTGAAAATAAAGAATAAGAATTGTGACGGCCAGGTCTCTGCTCATAACTAAAGCAGGGGCTGCTCCATTAGAAATGCATTCCTTTGGATCTAACCCTGTCCCCACTCACGTACTCCCTTAGGATATTCAAAATATTATTGAAATGATAACCTAAGTCATAAGGGGGGTAATTTGGTTTATTAAATCGGTTCTCTAATAAGGGGGAGAAGACTGTCAGAAGGGAAGCTCAGGATAAATGAAGTCAAAAGGCCGGGGGGTTGTTTCTTTTAAAAGGGAGAGAGAGAAGCAGAGAAAGCAGAAGTGAGCACCTAAAACAGAAGACAGACTCAACTTCCTCCAAGGCACCGCTGAAGGCCTCTACCAAGTATAGGGGTCTCCTTGCAAGCCACAGGAGAAAAACACTCAAGCTCAGAAAGGGGAAGAATCAAGGCCTCTCCTCCACAAAGTCTCAGAGAAAGATGAACAATGCACCCCTGAGAAAAGGCAATAATGTTAACACCCCCACATACGGAGGGGCAAAGGAGCATTCTTTCTGAAACTAAGGTCATCAAGGTCCAAACGTTTTCTCTGTTGGTATTAAAGCACTGTGTCACACTCATCCCTGCCGCAGCTCATCCCTGAAAATTGAACACCCTTGTTTCCCAACCTACCCACCCACAGTGCACTGGAAACCGCCTCCTCCATGCAAGTTTCTATTTCAATTTTCACCTGTGTTATCATCTTGCATTATTTCATGTTTACTGTACAAATAGAGTGACAGGAAATATCTTTGAAAAGGAGAACAAGAATAGATCACCTGTCCTCCCATCTCCCTAATCTAAACTGTTTTTAAAGCTCTCTCTGTAATCCCTGGTCCCGTGCCTGTCTGTTTACCTTGCTGGACTAAAGCCCACCTGGGACAAGCCCCAAGGCCCATCAAGTATACTCCAGATCCATTCAAGGAGTGCTTACTGCACTCAGAAAGACAGTATTAATGCAAATCTGAGCACCTCTCCACCCTTTGCTTTGCTTTCAACCTTTTAGTGCAATGGCTCCCCACTGCACTCAGAAAAAACCCAACTTCTTCCTGTGGCCCTTGGGCTCTGCAGGACCTCTCTGGACTCACCTGACACCCTGCTTCCCCATCACTGCCCTCCATCCACTCTGGCCCACTTTTCATTCCTCCACCAGGCTCTTTCCCACCCCACTCTTCTTGTAGCTGGCTGCTTCTCACCTTCCTGACCTCAGCTTAAATGTCACCTCCTCCCTGCAGCCTTCCCTGACCACTCTATGGAGATTAACCTGCATGTGGCCATTCCCCTCCATCTCCATTCCAGCCTTTCCTGTGTGTTCTTCAGGGCACTTACTAAAACTTGCAGTGCCCTTGCAGGCCTGTCTGCTTGCTGTATGTCTCCTTCACAAGACTGTAAGCAGTACAGAGGAAGGAAAGTGCTGTGGTGTTCACAGTTGTGGTTCCAGGAGCACACGGAAGTAGAGAGGAAATATTGCCCAAAGGATGAAAATTGGGCTGCTGCCCCAGGCTACCCTGCTATGCGTTTGCTCCTGATGGGGCTACTAGAAGTCAGTTCCTAAGCCTGCCTTCCAAATAACATTGGGAGCAGCAGACCAGGACTGGCATCATCTCTGAAGCACACCCCTCATCAAGCCGGCTGCCCTTTCGGGGGTCCGAGGCGCCCCCCAACACCTGGCTCAGCTCTTCCTCTGGGCTCCACCTCCTCGGGCCTCCCCAGACCCCACCCATCCCCTGGCAGCATCACCCCAGTAAGAGAAGAGCTGCTCTTGCGCCAGCCGCGAGAGAAGGAAGCGCCGGCGGAAACCCGAGGGAGGGGCGCGCCTCTGTCTGAGGGGCTCCCGCTCTTCAGCTGACACACCCGGACTCACCAAGGCCAACGGAGAGGGAGGCATCTCTCCCACACCCCAGCCCCGGGCAGGGCCGATCGTGGCGGCAGGGAGGAGCTGGTGCCAGCAGAGCCCGAGCCGCGGTCTCCGGCGAGGCCGACCGGAAGCCGAAAAGGCAGGAAGCCTTGCAGGCCTCAAGCCTCGGCCCGGCCGGGCGGGCTGCACCGCTTCGGGGGTCCCGGGACGAGGCGGGCGAGCCCGCGGACCGCGGCGCTCAAGGGGCGGCCAGAGAGAGACCGGCCAGGGAGCGCCAGACTCTGTCCTCCGGGTGCGACGGAACAGCCGGGATACCGGGCCCGGGCCTGAAGGGGGCGCCCCGGGGCAGGCGGGCTCGGGGGATTCCCGCGTGGGGTCCGGGGGAGGGGGAGGGGCGGAGGCGCGGGGACCCGCGCGCAGGGCTCACCTCGCGGCGGGACGGCCGGGCCTCCGTGTGTCGGAACTTGGACACCTTGAAGCGGCTCATGGCGACGGGGACTGCTGCGGGCGCAGCTTCGAAGACCCGGGCGTCGGATCTCAGGTGCACGGACAGCAGCCGCGACTCCCGCCGCCTCCGGCCCCACCCGCTCGCGGCCCCTCGCGGCCACGCCCCGATACGCCCCCGGCCAATCGCAGCCCGCACCGGCCCACTGGGCCCCGCCCCGGGCAACTCTCCCTCCGCGCGAGCGCCGCCGGCCCCGTCCCCCCGACCAATCGCTGCGAGGCCGCCCGGCGAGGCCACGCCCCGATGCCGGCGGGCTGGCCGCGCGGGCGGGGAGGTCACGTGCGGCGCGCTGTCCGCCCCCGACCCTGCGGGGCCCGCGCGGTGGCTGGGGGCACAGTCCCGGTTTTGCAGTCAGGCAATTTTCTCGGGGAGGCTTTCCAGCGTGCCGGGCGCGGCCTACCCGGGGCGGAGAGGGGGCGGAAGTGGACTAGCTCCATTTCGGAGACAGGGACCGCGCTCAGGACCGAGGAGCCGCTAACCGCGGTCACACAGATAGCGGGTGGAAGGGGGGAAGGAAGGGGCGCTCAGGTCTGACGCATATCCCTGTCGCGGGGCTTCATCTAGCGCCTCCGCGTCGCACCCCTCCTGCTTAAGCCAGGTGGGCTCGAGGGCAGGGATGCGGCCTTCAGCATCCCCGCATTAGGGCATGTCTTGGCTGCAGGCCTTGGGCGCCGTGGAGCAGGACCGACACCTGCAAGTATGATTTAGAGGTAAACGGAAAGGGAGAAAAGTGAGAGAAATGGAGAATACCTTTCAGAGCCCCACCAATGACTTGCTTAGTCCCCAAACAACTCAGGAAGAAAAGAGAACAGCTTCATTCCACAACCATTTCTCTCTGCTTTGGAGACGAACTCCAGAATAGGCTTTCTGCTTGAGAACAGGCAGGACGCCTGCTCAGGCGTGTCTGGAAAAGGGACTTTGATCTGAGGAATGCGAATGACTGCTGCAAAAATTTCCAGAGTCTGTGGCAGAGGACAGCCTGTCCTGAGGTTCGTGCCTGCAGGGCGATTCTGAAGGCTTGCAGTGGTGGAGGGCACCAAGGGCCGCCCAGATGCAAGTTCTTATTTTCAGTTTTCACAAGTAAACTGTGAGGTCTAAAAGGCTACTTCCTACCTGTATCCTACCAGGTGAGTTAAGAGAGACTTTGATGTCCATAAATTAAAAGTAGGATGTCAGGGGGCGCCTGGGTGGCTCAGTCGTTAAGCGTCTGCCTTCGGCTCAGGTCATGATCCCGGAGTCCTGGGATCGAGCCCCGCATTGGGCTCCCTGCTCGACGGGGAGCCTGCTTCTCCCTCTCCCACTCCCCCGCTTGTGTTCCCTCTCTCACTGTGTCTCTCTCTGTCAAATAAATAAAATCTTTAAAAAAAAAAAAAAAAAGTAGGATGTCAGTGGAGTTGACTGAGGCCTGGGATTTGGAATTCTAAGCAGTCCAGCAGCCCCTGGATACAGCTTTTCCAGGAAGCCTACTCTTCAGACTCTGGAATTCCAGCAGAATCTGCAGTGTTGTCTCGTGTTGGTTGTGGTGTTCGATTACTGCCAATATTGCTTCTTTTTCCCAAAAAATTGTGGTAAAAAAACATATAAGATTTACCATTTTTAAGTGTCCAGTCCAGTAGCGTTAGGGACATTCACAGTGTTGGGCAACAGGTATCCAGAACCTTTTCATGCAATACTGAGACTCTATACCCATCAAACAACAGCTCTTCATTTCTCCTTCCCACCAGCCCCTGGTAACCACCATTCTACTTTCTATTAGTTTGACTACTTTATTTATTCACTTACTTTTTAAGATTTCATTTTTAAATACTCTCTACACTCAACATGGGGCTCAAACTCACAACCCCAAGATCAAGAGTCGAATGCTCCTCTGAGGCACTCAGGAGCGCGTAGTCTGACTACTTTTGTTATCTCATGTAAGTGGAGTTGTATGCAATTTGTCCTTTATTTTATTTAGCATAATGTCCTTAGGTTCTTCCATTTGTAGCATGTAACAGTATTTCCTTCCCTTTTTTTTTTCCCCCAAAGTAAGCTCTATGCCCAATGTGGGGCTTGAACTCACAACCAGGAGATCAAGAGTCACACACTCTACTGACTGAGCCAGCCAGGTGGCCCCTTTTTATTATTATTTTTTTTTTAGGATTTCCATCCTTGTTAAGTCTATTATACCACTATATGCACCACATAATATATACCATTGATATACCACATTTTGTTTGTCCATTGACAGCCACTGGGTTCGCTCACCTTTTGGTTATAGTGAATAACGCTGCTATGAACGTGGATGTGCAAATCTCTCTTTAAGGTCCTGCTTTCAGTTCTTTTGGATATATACCCAGAAGTGGGATTACTGGATGATAGAATACTTATATTTTTTTGAGGTTCCTCCATACCAGATATTGCTTTTAGAATTACAATTATTAATAGTTTAATACCACCTGTTACTATAGATTGTTTAACTCTATGATATGCAGTAATCTCTTCTTGCATCAACAATATTTGACTTATAACCTCCCAGGAGGGGGACATTCAGACATTATGCATTGCAATTCACATGTAAATCAACTATAGATCTAAAGCTATAAAAAATCTTAGAGGGAAAACAGAGCAAAAGCTTCACAACACTGGATTTGGCAATGATTTTTTTTATATGACACCAAAAGATCCAGGCAAAAAAGAAATAAATAAACCATGAAGAATTTTAAAAATCTGTTCCTCAAAAGACATCATCAACAGAATAAAAAGGCAGTCCACAGAATGGGAGAAAATATTTACAAATCATATGTGTGAGTTATAAGGGACTCATATGGAGAATATAATAGAGAATTCCTAAAAGTTAACAACAACAACAAAAACAAACCACTTAAATTAAAAATTGGCAAATTTCTGGGGTGCCTCAGTGGCTCAGTTGGTTAGGCGTCTGACTTCAGCTTGGGTCATGATCTCAGGGTCCAGGAATCAAGCCCTGCATCAAGCCCCGTGTCTGGCTCCACACTCAGCAGGGAGTCTGCTTCTCCTTCTCCCTCTGCCCCTTCCCCTGCTCATGCCCCCCAATACATAAATAAAATATTTTTTTTTTAATTGGCAAAAGTCTTGGATAGACATTGCTCCAAAGAAGATATACCAATGGCCATTAAGGGTATGAAAAGACGCTCAACATCACTAGCCATTAGAGAGATCAAAAGTATTATGATACCACTTCACACCCAACAGGATGGTTACTACCAACAAACACAACCCCCAGAAAATAACAGGTGTTGGTGAAGATGTAGAGTAACTGGAACCTTTGTGCACTGTTGATGAGAATGTAAAATGATGCAGCCGCTGTGGAAAACAGTATGGTAGTTCCTCAAAAAATTAAAAATAGAATTATCATATGATCCAACAATTCCACTTCTGGGTATATACCCCAAATAATTGAAAGCAGGGTCAGGAAGACATACTTGTACAACTGTGTTCATAGCAGCCTTATTCACAAGCTAAAACATGGAAGCAACCCACTGTCCATCGACAGATGAATGGATAAGCAAAATGTGGTCTATACATACAATGGGATTTTACTCAGCTTCAAAAAGGAAGTTCTGACCCCTGCTACAACATGGATGAATCTTTTTTTTTTTTTAAGATTTTATTTATTTATTTGACAGAGAGAGAGAGAGCAGGAACACAAGCAGGGGGAGTGTGGAAGGGAGAAGCAGGCTTCCCGTGGAGCAGGGAGCCCGATGCGGGGCTCGATCCCAGGATCCTGAGATCATGACCTGAGCCGAAGGCAGATGCTTAACGACTGAGCCACCCAGGTGCCCCAACATGGATGAATCTTAAGGATGTTGTGCCAAGTGAAATAAGTCAGTTACAAAATGACAAATAATGTATGATTCCACTTATATGAAGTAGTTAGACTAGGCAAAATCATAGAGACAGAAAGTAGAATTGCAGGGGCCAAGGGGATGTGTTATGTGCATTTTCCCACAATAATTTTTTTTAAAAGATTTTATACATTTATTTGCGAGAGAGAGCATGAGCGGGGGTAGGGGTAGAGGAAGAGAATCCTTAAGCAGACTCTCTGCTGAGCACGGAGCCTGACAGGGGCTCGACGCGGAGCTCCACGCCGGGCTCAGTCCCAGGACCCTGAGATTATGACCTGAGCCAAAGTTGGATGCTTAACCAGCTGAGCCATCCAGATGCCCCTAATTTTTTTTTAAAGATTTTTTTTTTAAAGATTTTATTTATTTGAGAGACAGAATGAGATAGAGAGAGGGAGCATGAGAGGGGGGAGGGTCAGAGGGAGAAGCAGGCTCCCTGCAGAGCAGGGAGCCTGATGCGGGACTCGATCCCGGGACTCCAGGATCATGACCTGAGCCGAAGGCAGTCACTTAACCGACTGAGCCACCCAGGTGCCCGATGTATAGTTAATTTATATTTAAAAAAAAATTAGGGGGCGCCTGGGTGGCTCCGCAGGGAGCCTGCTTCTCCCTCTGACCCTCCCCCCTCTCATGCTCCCTCTCTCTATCTCATTCTGTCTCTCAAATAAATAGATAAAATCTTTTAAAAAAATTAAATTAAAAAAATTAATTAATTAATTAATTATACATCTACAGCAAAGGTTCAGTAAACCTTCCAAATTTGCTTGATGTCACGTCATTGTTATCCCTGAGTTTGTTTTTGTTTTGCTTTGTTTTAATTTATCATTATGTCAGATGGGCAAGTCAGAAAAGTCTTTAACCCCCAGAGGTAACAAATGGTCATGTTGTGGGCCAAACCTGATTCACAGATATATTTTAGTTGGTTCACATGATGTTTTAAAAACTGGTAAATTTCCTAAAAGTTCGGATTTCAGCCTCTCTGGAAAAATGGAAAGATTTGGCAAGGCTAGGTCCACATCCCCACATGGCTGAAATGGGCTCACTGAGTACCACCTGCCACCATCATTGCATGTTTTCCCATTCACCACACTCCTACTGATCCCTCAACCTATACGCCACTACTCCACCCACCCTTTACCTGCCTGGCCCTAGCACCTAGGCTTCTGACCTCTGACCTTCTCTCCCAGGAGAGAAATGAACCATGCCATGCCCCTGGCTCCGTTGAGTCATGTGATTGTATTTCCCTAAACTGAGGGTTGATGGAAACAGAGTAGAAGAATGTCAGCTTTCCCATTCCCACAGCCACCAACCCAAGCTCCACAGCAAGGAGAAGGAAGAGATAGAAGAACATCAAGGCCCAGAGACTTGCCATCTCATGCATTCCCAGATCTATTATAGATGGAGAGAGTGATTCTGGTAGAGAGCTCAACGCTCGAAGGCTGCTGCACGCTTGAGCAGAATAAATTGTGAATTGAGAGGTTGAACTGACAGCTTCCAAGATGCCTTGCAGTCCCATGAGCCTATAAATTACCAGCTTTTTTCTTTATACTCCTAGTGACTCCACTTGGCTGTTTCTACAAGGACACTGGAAGACCTCTCTCTACCCTAAAGGACAGTTTATCAAAAGGTGGATCAAATTCCAGCAAAACAAGGATGTCTGGTTAACTTGGGGCCAGGATGATTTACATTTCACAAGTGCTGTTTCCAAGAATAATTACCAGCAAACAGGAATTTAGGAATCCATTGTAGTGAGGTTCTCCTTCTAGAAAACAAAACACTTTATGTACCTGAAAGGATATTAGCGGGAGAGAAGAGGGCAGCAAGGAAAAAATTGGGAAGGAAAAAAAAAAGGCACAAAAACGTTAAAAGAGCCTCAGGCTGCATCCTTATTTTATTTTTTTTATTTTTTTAAAGATTTTATTTATTTGACAAAGACAGAGAGACAGCAAGAGAGGGAACACAAGCAGAGGGAGTCGGAGAGGGAGAAGCAGGATCTCTGCCGAGCAGGGAGCCTGATGTGGGGCTCGATCCCAGGACCCTGGGACCATGACCTGAGCCAAAGGCAGACGCTTAACGACTGAGCCACCCGGGCGCCCCGCTGCATCCTTATTTTAAACTGTGATGCCAAAGAAAAGAAGTTTCCATCTTGATGTTCCCTTAATCTTCTGTGAAGTTAGTGGTTTCCACAAGTCAGAATTTTTGCAAGAGACGGATGGATGGGGGTGCCTGGGTGGCTCAGTCGGTTAAGTGTCTGCCTTCAGCTCAGGTCATAATCTCAGGGTCCTGGGATCAAGCCCCGCATTGAGCTCCCTGCTCGGCGGGAAGCCTGCTTCTCCCTCTCCCACTCCCCCTGCTTGTGTTCCCTCTCTGGCTGTCTCTCTCTCTGTCAAAAAAAAAAAAAGAGAGGGATGGATGGATTCATTGACAACAACAAATTCCTTAGATTTAGTAATCTGCCCCTGAAATGACTGTTTAAGATGCACGTTGAGGACACCTGAGGTCTCAGTTGGTGAAGCAGCTGCCTTGGGCTCAGGTCATGTTCCTGGGGTCCTGGGATCAAGCCCTGCATTGGGTTCCTTGCTCAGTAGGGAGCCTGCTTCTCCCTCTCCCTCTGCCTGCTGCTCCCCCTGCTTGTGTTCTCTCTCTCTGTCTGTCAAATAAATAAACTCTATTTTTTTTTAAAAGATGCACATTGAAAACATTAAAAAAAAAATTTCATACCTTAAGCCCTGCCTTGTTCATTTCAGGAGGTGGTGCAGAAAAGTGCTTGTAGATCTCAGCACAGAAAACAATTATGCAACAAAATACATTTCAAAAATTGGGAAAAACGCTCCGTATCCCATCCCAGCATGTCAGAGCACCTTGCGTTATTATTTTGTTGTTTCTCAAATGGAGGCATACCCACATGTTCCTAGGGCTCTGAAGTTTTACTACACCTAGTGATTTGTTTTGATTTAAAAGATTTTATTTGAGACAGAGAGACTGAGAGAGAGAGAGAGAGAGAGATCACGAGCAGGGGCGGGGAGTAGAGGAAGAAGCAGACTCCCCACTAAGCAGGGAGCCCAATGCAGGACTCAATCCCAGGACCCCAGGATCATGACCTGAGTTGCTTCTCCCTCTCCCACTTCCCCTGCTTGTGTTCTCTCTCTCGCTGTCTCTCTCTCTCTCTCTCTGGCAAATAAATAAATAAATAAAATCTTAAAAAAAAAAAAGAATTGCTTTCATTTTTTTAGGTTTGTGAAACATCGCTTAAGCTTAAGCCTCTTTTGGGCAGAAGAATATTTAGCTGTGAGCCAGACACCTGTGGTTTATTTAAAGGGACATTTAGGAAATCATTAGCACAGAGGTCCCACTGGGGAACACACAGGGAATCAAGGCGAGGACAGTTTGTCTCCTTGTTCTGTAGGGAACTGCTCCCACGGCAGATGTCATTCATGCCGGGGAACATCTGGGTCACACATCCCACACACCCTTGGAATTGTCCTATAGTCGCTTGGGGAGGAAAGGAAATGCTACAACTAGAGAAACAGCTGTCTTTTACTGCCTCTGCAGAGACTGGCTCAGGCCTCTCTGTCTTCCCTAGAAGGGATCCTCACTCACTTGGGGAGGGGAACAGCCATCCCATTGGATAGCCATGGACTCAGCTAGTCCCACTGTGGGCTTGGATGGTCAGTGTCTGCAGGAAATCACGGACTAGACCATACTTAAAATTCCCTATTAGGGGCGCCTGGCTGTCTGTCTGAAAAGCGTGTGACTCTTGATCTTGGGGTCAGGAGTTCGAGCCCCACATTGGGTGTAGAGACTGCTTAAATAAATAAATCAACTTAAAAACAAAACAAAACAAAACCTCCCTACTAGCACTCGCTGATCTCACTGCCTCAGGAGAGAGGGAAAGGGCCCCGTGGAACAGTGAAATGACAAGTGCAGAGGGGAAGATGCTTGTGAGCCTGTGTGCCTTTTGCAAGTAACATTTGCTTCTCCTTAAAGCTAAAGTTTTTGGCTTTAGACTGGAGAAGGGGGGACAGTGGGTGATGGACACATGACACATTCTGCCCGGGGGAATGTGGGTAGATGTGGCCCGTGTGCTCCTCCCAGTTTTTGGCAACAAGCCTGGGATGGGTCATTTTGTGTCCTGTCACAGTTGAAGTCTTTGGAAGGCAGGGAAACATTCTGTAGGTGGGGTGGTAATAAATACTTGCCCATGCCTCCCTTTTGTTGTGAGAAGCAGAGGAAATTCAGCGTGAGAAAGTACTCTAAACTAGTAAGGGCTATCTGACTAGGAACTATTGATCACAATGACAGGAAGGTTCATGGTTTAAAGGGAAGAGCTCTGGGTTTTGTGAGGGGGCCTGGGTATGGATCTTTGCTCGCCCACACACACTAGCTCTGTGACTTTGGACGAGTTTTGTATCTTTCAGAGCTGATTTTGTTGTGTATAGGGGATGTGGCGGGGGAGGGAGTCCATTTCTAAGTACAGGAATAGTCTGCTTTACCTCACAGGATTGTGATCCAAATAGAAAATATGACGAAGCTCTTTGTAAATTGGAAAGAGAATGTTCTTCTTTTTTTTTTTTTTTTTAAGATTTTATTCATTCCTTTGACAGAAAGAGACACAGCAAGAGAGGGAACATAAGCAGGGGGAGTGGAGAGGGAGAAGCAGGCTTCCCGCAGAGCAGGGAGCCCGATGCGGGGCTCGATGCGGGGCTCGATGCGGGGCTCGATGTGGGACTCGATCCCAGGACCCTGGGATCATGACCTGAGCCGAAGGCAGACGCTTAACGACTGAGCTACCCAGGCGCCCCGGAAAGAGAATGTTCTTAACACAGCTGAATTTTTCAGATCTCTCCCTAGCCACCAAGTCTGAAATTGGTCCCACAGACATCTCAAGCATGATGAGTCCAAACAACAGTGACTCATCTTTCTCCCCAAACCAGCTCCTTCCCTGGGTTTTTCAGCTTGGTGTTAGGGGAGCAGAAAGAAGCTTATTCATTGTCCCCCCAACCATCTATCCAATCAAGGTAATTCAGGTACCATGGATCAAGGACCTCTGCTGTGAAGATTTCCACAGCTTTGTAACTTACCCATGTTTACTAATTGTATCATCTCCTGCTTCTCTGTAGTGACTAGCAGGGAAAGGGACCTCATACATGCCTAGGCTGATCTCATCGGGGCATCTTTCTGGTGGCTCCCCAAACCCATCTTTCTCTCCTTCAGTAGTCACTGGCACCCCCTCCATCTCCTGGGGGGTTCTCTACTTCCTGAGAGGGAATGCGGGCTCCCCGGCAATCAGCCTTCCTGCTATCCCCTAAAACTAAAACACACTCCCCCTTTTAGTGTGATTTTTTTTTTTTTTTTACTGTTAATCATTATGGGGAAATAGATGGGAGGGAAACTAAAATACCAAAAATATGAGGAAGTTAAAAAGCTGACAAAGTTTTCATATTAGTGAGCCCTCCACTAGTTCCTAACTCACTCTGAGGTGGTAAATGAAAGCCCCTTTGCCTCTTGTCTGCGTTTATTCCTGAAAGTTGTACTTCTCACCCAGCACCCTCACCCACTCTTTCCCCCTAGGTTTTGGGCTTCCTGTGGGCAAGTGCTTGGTATTCCCAGTGCTTAGCACAGGGCCTGGCACATAGGGCTAACATATATTGAGTACTTACTCCATGCCAAATACTGTATGAAGACTTTATGTGGATTATCTCACTCATTCCTCAGATGATCCTTTGAGGTAGTTACCATTATGTCCCCATTTTAGAGAAAGGAAACTGAGGCACAGAGAGGTAAAGGAAGTTGCCCCAGGACACACAGCTGGTAAGTGGCAGGGCTGGGATTCAGCTCCAAACTATCTGACTCCAAGGGCCATACTCTTAACCACTATGCTGAAGACATTTAAATATTCGTTGAACATATTAAATAAACTCTTTTCTTCACGTCCCATGTCATGACAACCTCTGCCTTGTTTCTCTAAAATGCCTCCTCTCTAGGTTCCTTATGCACAAACTCTCAACTACTTCTTGCATTTTACAATAGTCTTGTAACTTTTTCATTAGACTGGTGGTTTTCATTTTTTATTTCTTTTTAAGGTTTTATTTATTCATTTGAGAGAGAGAGAGAGAGCACAAGCGGGGGTGGGGTGGGGGTGGGGAGAGGGAGAGGGAGAGGGAGAAGCAGACGCCCCGCTGAGCAGGGGCCCTGGGGCTCAATCCCACGCACCTAGACCAGTGGTTTGTTTTTTGTTTTAGGTTATAAACAGATGAGATGGATTAGAGAGAGAGAGAGAGAGAGCACATGAGAGGGGGGAGGGTCAGAGGGAGAAGCAGACTCCCTGCTGAGCAGGGAGCCTGATGCGGGACTAGATCCTGGGACTCCAGGATCATGACCTGAGCCGAAGGCAGTCGTCTAACCAACTGAGCCACCCAGGCACCCCTAGACCAGTGGTTTTTAAACCTTCTTTGAATATCAGAGCCTGTGGTGAATCTTATCAATGAAAGCTATGGCTATTACCTAGATTAACATCCACATCCACAAAAATTTGGGTACAATGGGCAGAAGGGGCAAGGAGCACACATCATCTTAAACCCATCAGTGAACCTCGGGTTCCCTTCTTATTGTTTGGGGGTGATAGTCGGGTGTGTATAAGTTGAAATTCCTTTGCAAGGCTTACTAGGCCATGTTTACCTGTCTAGCCTCAACTCCAGTCACACACCCGAAGTTTAGGGCTTAAACATACTGGGCAAGCACTTTTACATCTCTAAGACGTCTGCTTTTGAAGTTCCTTCTACTTGGAATACTTGTCCCCTCCACCTCTATCTGACGCACTTGCCATCAAAGTCCAACCGGAATGTTACCGCTCAGATGCCTTCCCTGACCCTCCAGACCCCCCAATTTGTTTCAGAAACTCCTCCCCTCTAACACTTTATATCGACGACAGCATTGGTCATGTTAGGTTAGTTGCTAAGGACCCCGTCTCTCTCGATTCATCGTTTGCTCCCCCAGAGCAGGGATGGCATGTCATTCATCGTTGTATCCCCAGTAGTCTAGAAGAACGTGCGTGCCACATAGTAGATGCTCACAACGTTTATTACATTGGTTTGTGCAGGGCTCGGCTTTCCCTCCGCGACCGTCAAGCTCATTACAGATGTGGAGGAGACTAACACGCTTAGGACAGAATCGAGTGATTAAAGTCCGCCCCGTGAGGAATCAGCCAGAGAGAAGATGAGCCTGAGGCCAGGCTTTGGAAGTAGGGCAGAGGCCCCGAGCGCTCGAGTGGACACAAGGTGAGTAACACGCAAGCTGTTCAGTTTCGGGTCAGGCGGGGGAAGACGCGCAGAGCATGCTGGGATCGCGCGACTGAGGGCCGCATTGCACGGCGGGATTTGTAGTCCCGCCCTTGGCCGGGACCCTCAGAACAGTCACACCTAGCTACCCTCAAACACGTCTTTACACAGATAA
Organism: Neomonachus schauinslandi; assembly: GCF_002201575.2. Taxonomy (NCBI): domain Eukaryota; kingdom Metazoa; phylum Chordata; class Mammalia; order Carnivora; family Phocidae; genus Neomonachus; species Neomonachus schauinslandi. The sequence goes on from NC_058407.1 coordinate 140,816,611, forward strand.
GGTACAATCTTGCCACCCAGCACAGAATGACGAGGTTCTTCAGGGCCAGTATACCTAGTTGCGCTCTTCAGAGCAAATCTCATTTCGGCATTGGCAAGAAAGACGCATTGAGTGCCACTGCGCGTGCGTGACGCCTGTGTTCGTGCGTGCGTGCGCGCGCACCAGGCCCCGCCTCCGGAAGCTCCGTCGCTGCGGCCGCGCGCTGTCCTCGCGAGGCCTCCTTGAGCCGGGTGGCGCAGGCGCCGTGTCCCTGGGCCAAGATGGCGGCGCGGTGCTCCACGCGCTGGTTGCTGGTGGCTGTGGGGACCCCCCGGCTGCCGGCTACAGCGGGGAGAGGCGCCCGGCCGCCCACGGGGGGCGTGGTGGGGGCTTCGCTGGGCCACAAGCTGAACGTCACTACCTTCGCGCCTTCCTTGGGAGCTCGGGGCTCCGGGGCGCTGCTGACATTGAGACCCGGTGTCAGCTTCAAAGGTGAGGGCAGGTTCCAGAGCCCGAGTGTGGGGGCTCTAAGGCCGGGAAGGGAGTGGCTCGATCCGGCTGCGGGGGTAGCGGGGTGGAGGGTGTCTTCTGACCTGTAAGAGGAATTGTTTGGAGAGACTGGCAAGCAGGAGGCAGAGAGGCCCAAATGGCTTCTCAGAAGTCGTGAACAGGGGAGAGCTACATGGAGCCCGGCGGCGGTAGTGAAACGCTCCGTAGGCCTACAACCTTCACTTCTCTGTCAACATTTCTAGAAGCCTTTTTCCGGCCTGCTGCTGCTCCATTACCCTATTCCGTTCCCGTCTTCTCCCTTCACCTTCTGGACGGAAGGGAGGAGGTAATTACTTTTCGGTGAGCACCTGTTATGGTGCTAGGCACTTTGTGACCCATTTCTCTTGATGGTAACAATCTTGCAAGAAGGGTGTCGTCATTCTCATTTTAAAGAACGGGAAACTGAGGTCATAAAGCTAGATGAGAAGAGTTGTCCCAAACCCAGGGCTGTCCTTTGATAGCTTATGCTCTTTCCACCACATGGTTTTAACTGAAGGGCACACTTAACAGTCTTTGCTAAGTCCTTAAATGGGTAATTGTAATAAAAATACAAACTAACATTTATTGAGCACTTTCCATGTACCAGGCATGGATCATTTCCATGTGATAGACACTGTTGCTGTTCCATTGTATAGATAAAGAAACTTAAGCCTAGATGTTAAACACCTTGTATAATGTGACAAAGCAGAAAGATGGTGGAGCCTTGGTTCAAAGCCAGCTTTCTTAATTTCTGGAGGCGTTACTGAATTAATATGTATTAAGCCTCTAAGTGTTTAGCATTGATGGTTCTGTTCTGTGTTGGATGACATCCATTATAGTGAGAGAAGGAAGGAAGAAACGTTGAACCAACCATGTGTCTGAATTGTGCTGTTGGTCGTGTTCCCTAGTCATTCTCCTGTCTGATGATCTTGCCTGCTTCCTGGATAGCCTCAACACCCCTGGTTGTGTTTTGTGTTCAGATTAATCTTAAGTGGTCTCCCAGGCTTCCAGTTTGTTGTTGTTGTTGTTACCGCTTTCTCATGGAAAGCCCATCGATTCCGTTTAACACTTGCAGTGTCTCCCTATTGCCTGCATGATAAAATCCGGACTCCTTAGTATAGCTCAAAGGCCCTTCGGTTTAGTCCTAGCCCTCATTAATCATCATCAGCATCATTACCTCTAACCACCTCTCTACATGCATAAAATCTAGTTACATCACTAGTTACTAAATGCACGAGGACTTTCCTGTGAACCAAAGGTGATACATGATTTTGCAGCCAAATGAGGCACTTTTGAGCAGTAAAGGGGAAGCTGTTTCAAATAACATCAGGACTGTAGGTGTAATTCTGGGCGGATTCAAACCTTTCCTTAGCCTGGTTAATTTCTACAGCTTAACAGCAGCTGCCTTAAAAGACCTTTCTGGAACTTTTTCAGTTGGATCGTCAGTGGTTCTCGACTGGGGATGATTTTGCCCTCTACAGGACGTTTGGCAATGTCTGGAGACTTTTTTTTTTTTTTTTAAGATTTTATTTATTTATTTGACAGACGGAGACACAGCGAGAGAGGGAACACAAGCAGGGGGAGTGGGAGAGGGAGAAGCAGGCTCCCGGCCGAGCAGGGAGCCCGATACGGGGCTCGATCCCAGGACCCTGGGATCATGACCTGAGCCGAAGGCAGACGCTTAATGACTGAGCCACCCAGGTGCCCCTGTCTGGAGACGTTTTTAGGTGCCAGCATGTGGCAGGGGTAGAGGGGGAGTAGAGTGTGCTACTTATAAATAGTTGGCCAGGGTGCTACTCAACATCCTTTGACATACAGGTATTTTAATTGGCCAGGGATGCCATAACAAAGAACCACATTTATCCTCACAGTTCTAGAGGCTAGAGTCCAAGATCAGTGTTTTGGCAGGGTATGTCTTTAAACACCCTGCCTCCAATCACATTCTGAGGCACTGGGGATTAGGGCCTCAATACGTGAATTGGGGGAAGAGGACAGAATTAACCCATAACAATAGGAAAATCCCTCCACCAGGAGGAATCCAGTCCCATCATCAACAATGTGAGTTTGAGAAACCCTGATTAGGTGACCCTTTGTATGTGACTCTGCATGTCCTTGTATACTAAAAGCTTTTTGCACACTGCCTCCCACACTCTTCTTCAGGACTGTAAGCTCCTTGGCTTTGGCTTTTTTCTTCATCTTGTGTCCTCAGTGCCTACTACAGTGTTAAGATCTTGAATACACGTAAGCTTCAGAAGGGCAGTTCCCTTTCAATGGTCTGCTACCTATTCCTGGAGCAGAACCCAGTGCCTGGCAAGTAATAGATGCTCAGTGAGTATTTGCTGAATGAATGAATGGTGAATCCAGAAGCTTCTCTGTAGGCAGAAGTCTGACTTGGAAACCTGGAGTTGTCGCGACTCTTATGCCTTAACGTGGCTCCCTTTCACCCCCTGCCCTGCCCTGCCTATCTTCATTTGTCACAGGATGTGTTGGGGGTTAGGCAGGGCTCAAGGTGTGGGGTGGCTCCCCTGCTTCACTTGGTGACAGACCAGTCCAGCTTAGTTCTCTACCACAGGCCCCGAGGGCAGTTGAGTGGGGCAGAGTGTGTCTGCTGGTGGCTGGTCCTCCTGGTGCTGATGCCAGAAGCATGAAAGGGCATATGGCTGCCTGTCTTGGGCTTTGACCCATTAGCTGCTCTGGGGTAAGCAGGTTCAGGCCTAGCGCCCTTTAACCCTGTGTGTCTATATAGGTGTATTGTTTTTAGGGGAGGGGAGCACTTTTATCAGATTCTCTTAGATCGGTGACTTGAAACACTAAGAACCATTTCTTTAGTACAGTGGTCCTCAAATTGAGGTTGTGGCAGAATCACTTGGAGGGCTAATTAAGCATAGCCTACTGGACCTCCAGAGTTTCTGATTCAGGTCTGGGGTGGGGCCTGAAAATGGACATTTCCAACAAGCTGATGGTGCTGCTGGTCCAGGGACCACCCTCCGAGAACCACCCCAGAAGCAGATCCCCAAGGTTGCATGGTGAAGGGAGGGAACCTGGGGAATTGTTAAGCATTAAGTGAGACAAAGCATTCGTGAGGATACCTGGCATGTGGCAGATGCTGGAGTAGTGTAACAGTGGGACAGGGTCCCTTTTTAATCATCCCCCAGGTATAGCCTGCATCTGGGGTGCTGCTCCTTTGGTGGTGTAATTAGGGTACCCCCTCACTGTATTGTGATCCAGCAGAATCAGCCCTGCCCAGTGGTGTTTGTTTTATATTCATTATATACAGTGGCCTTGGCCATTTTTGAAGTGCAGTGAGTTTGGTGTCCAGAGGGCTTGGAGGAAAGCTGACTCCAAAGCTATGATCTCCGTTCCTTCACAGGTATAACCTGGCTGGTTGTTTACTCACAATTTCCTTTCGTTGAGCACATTCCCAGAGTGATTTTCTTTCCTTTTTTCTTTTTTAGGAGTAAAAAGTTACCCTTTTGTTTGTACTGCCTCCTTCCACACGAGCTCCCCTTTGGCCAAAGAGGATTATTACCAGATACTAGGAGTGCCCCGAAATGCCAGCCAGAAGGAGATCAAGAAAGCCTATTACCAGGTCTGTATGGAAGCCAGATTTTAGGGACAAGACTGTAGAAGGGATGCTGTTGGCCTAGTCTGCTCACCAGTGAGGTGTATCTACCCATACGTATGGGTCCCGTGCGGCTGACAGTGTAGAATGAGATGAGAACAATGGGTGTTCCTGGACAGTTCCTCAAGCACATAGTGCCCTGCTGGTTAATGCTTCAGAAAAAAAGAGAGGAAGAACCAAAGATTTTTATTTTTATTTATTTATTTTTTAAAGTCTTTTTTTTTTTAAGAGTTATTTATTAGAGAGAACGTGTGTGTGCGCACGTGGCAGGGAGGGGCAGAGGGAGAGGGAGAGAGCGGATCTCAAGCAGACTCCCCGCTGAGTGTGGAGCTTGATGTGGGCTCGATCTCATGACCCTGAGATCATGACCTGAGCTGAAACCAAGAGTTGGATGCTTAACCGACTAAGCCACCCAGGTGCCCTGTTTCCCCTTTTTTTCTATTTATCAGTAGTGCTGCTGGTAACATCCACGTATAAGTTTTGTGTAGACCCATGTTTTCATTTCTTGTGAGTATGTTCATATACCTAGGAGTGAAATTGCTGGGTCACATGATAAATCCGTGTTTAATCTCTTGAGGGACTGCCAGAATATTTCAAAATGGCTGCACCATTTTACATTCCCACCATCGGAGGGTTCCGACTTCTCCGCATCCCCACCAACATTTTTTTTTTTTTTTCCTTTTTTTTTTTTTTTTTTTTTTAATTAAAAGATTTTATTTATTTTTTTGAGAGAGAGTGAGTGAGCGAGTGAGAGAGCGAGCACAAGCCCAGGGGGAAAGGCAGAGGGAGAAGAAGGCTCCCTGCTGAGCAGGGAACCCGATCCCAGGACCCTGGGATTATGACTTTAGCCGAAGGCAGACGCTTAACTGACTGAGCCACCCACGCGCCCCTTGTCTGTCCTTTTGATTATAGCCACTCTACTGAGTGTGAAGTGGTGTCTCACTGTGGTTTTAATTTGCTTTTCTGTGGTCGCTGATGATGTTGAGCATCTTTGTATGTGCTTATTGGCCATTTGCTGTATATGTATTCAGATTCTTTGTCCATTACTGGGTTGTAATAGAATGAGCAAAGGCACGGGGGTAGGAGGCAGAGACCCTGGCTTGGGACAGTGAATAACATGCTGCTTCTTTTGAGCTAGAGGGTAAGGTACCAGATGTAAGAGTGGGAGAGGAGTGAACTCCGGGGCCAAACTATTGGGACACATGAGGCTGTTTGTAAGCACTAGAAACTTAATTTAAGAGAGAGCAGGAAGGGGCCTGGCTGGCTCAGTTGGTGAAGCATGCACCTCTTGATCTTGGGGTCATGACTTTGAGCCCCATGTTGGGTGTAGAGATTACTTAAAAACAATAAAATCTATAATGTGAGAAAAGAGAGTAGGGAACCACTCAAGTTTTTAGGTGTGGAAATGAAAAGATCAGGTAAAGCTGTGCAATTTAAAAATGGACATTTTTATAGTAGCCTTTATAGAGAAATTTCTGGGGTCAGACCTTGATGAAAGCTTTGGGTGTATTGCATCATTCCATCCTCCTGACAGGCCTGGAGAGGTTATGACATCCAGCCAAGGCCCCATCAGTCAATATGTGTCATACACGAGACTAAAATACTGCAAAAGATCTCTCTTTTCCTTAAGCTAATCTCATGAGTATACCGCTCTGTCTTACCTGGCTTTTGGGACCAGCTTTGTGGCCCACGATGATCTACTGGCTGTCCCTGGAGATCCTGCTTCGGGGTTAACACACAGCCTCTGGCCTGTTTCCACGAACTGGTGTGAGGACCAGCATCTCCAGAAGCAGGTTGAGTTCAGAGGCACCAGTGGAGCCCTACTCTGCAGTGGCGGAGCTTCTCCTGCTGCTGCCTTTGTTCTGTCTCCCTGACTTTGGGGAGTGAGTGGATGTTTCTGGCAACCTGCCAGCACCCTCCATCCTCCTGGAAACCAAAGTTGGGTAGCACATGACCAGTTCTTTCTTTGTAGGCTTAGGGACTTGTATTGCTTTCTTTTGCTACCATGGAAGATTGAGAGCTGTTTGATTCTTATTGTAAAGGAAGGACTCTGTGGGGTCAATTATTTGCCAGGCTGATTTGTAAAAGGGGATTAAAGTGACCTATGAACCAAAAGCAGGAGTTAGACTTACTCTAACGAAGAGCTCTCCATTGACGAGAGCTCTTGGTCATGGTACACTCCACCTTGGGTGAAAGTGAGTTCCCTGTCACAGGAAAGAATCCTGTCATGTTTCTCAGACTTTGATAATGTGCTGACACCCCTCTTTTTTTTTTTTTTTTTTAACTGTGATGGGTGTTTAAAAATTACGTTAAAATGTACCCAATCCCCTTTGAAACCATATGAATCTCACATGATCGTGTTTGTCTAAAATGAGACTGTTTTGTCCTTCTGTCTCCAGCATGGCCCCGTGATGTCATATAGCCCTGTGATGTGTCTGAGAACTTGCTTGAATTTGAACTCCTTTGGGTCCTCATTTGGCACTCTGAGCCGTGACGCTGTTTTGTCTTTAGTTGGCACAAACTTGATCTTTACATATGACATCTCCCCTCATTCCTTTCACCTAAGCCGTGGACACAGTACCTCACCTGTGAGCTCTAAGGTTGTCTGCTTCGGTGCTGTATTTCACAGTGGTCATCCTGATGGTTTGGGGTATACTGATAACAATCAGGAAGTTTTGGCTCATCATTGACAATTTAAAATTCCTGTCAGAACTTATTAGATGCCCCCACCTCCTGAACATGTCCTTCTGCTCCCTTTTATGTTCTAATAATAGCTGATGTTGAATGTTACTGTGTGTCATGCCTTGTGCTCATTTTATTTTTATTTCTTTCTTTTTCTTTTTCTTTTTTTTATTTTGTTCAGTTAGCCAGCATATACTACATCATTAGTTTTTTGATGTGGTGTTCAACGATTCATTAGTTGAGTATAACACCCAGTGGCCTTCTGCTCCTTGTAGAATATGCGTTATCTCATTTTATCCCCGCCACAGCCCTGTGAAGTAGATACCATTATTGTCATCTTGCGGATGAGGAAATTGTGCATAGTGACATTCTGCCCAAGATCCCAGGGCTAGCAGACAGTGGCTCTGGGCGCTCTGATCCTGAGGCTCTGCGCTTAACTTCCCGCATCCTGACTGCAGCCACTCGGGGTGTCAGAGCCACGCGGCTTCTCCAGTAAGCTTTAGCATTTTGTGCGCCTCCTTTCCTCACGTGAGGGACCTCGGTAAGCCAGGCTTGGAAGGCATCGGTAGCCGCGGCACACACAGTGAACCACCTACTACGTGCACAGCACTGCTCAGAGCAGCCACAAGGTCACCTTTGTTTTAGAGCGGCTCAGCACACCTGTATGCTCTGGACAGCTGAGCGGGTTTTTTAATATTTTAAACCTGTGTTTTGAATAGCTAGTATATTTCCTTTATTCAGAATTTGAAAGGTACAAAGGAGTATACAGTGGAAAGCCTCCCTCCTTCCCGTTTATCTACATCCCTCCTGTTGCAATCAGTGCTACCAGTTTATCGTGTGTTCTTTCAGAATAGTTTATACAGCTGGTAGTTAGTGTCTTCTCTTTTTACGTAGATGGTAGTCCGTTGGACACACTGTTTTACACTGCTTTCGTAAAGGTGCCCAAGTTCTAAAGGATCAGTTGTTATTTTTGGTAGACATTTGTTGTGTTGGAAAATGTGTATATGCCTCAGATTTGAAGAAACAGGTTTATTTTAAAGTCTTAAACCTTGTTCTGAGTATTGCTGTTGGTCACAAAATCTTAAACAACTGCTATAAAGGAGGTGAGATTGTGACTGTCTTTGGGGTCCACTGTTAGTCATCATCTTGTGTCCATAGTAATTTACCATTTCCTCCCTTAGCTGGCCAAGAAATACCACCCAGACACAAATAAGGACGATCCCAAAGCCAAGGAGAAGTTCTCCCAGCTGGCAGAGGCCTATGAGGTAACACGACCTACCTGTGTGTGCAGCCGCCGTCATTTAGCTGCTTGTGTACATCCGAGTGTGTGGCACAGGATGGCCTGACACGTCATGAGGTCCCGTGTGAAGGCTGTGTTCCCCATGCCACATTACCTCAGTGAAGAAAAGATTCCCAGGTCTCCCGCTAGATCCCACTTGGCATCTCACGAGAAAACAGGATCTAATCATCTGTATTTTTTTTTTTTTTTTTTTTTAAAGATTTTATTTATTTATTTGACAGAGAGAGACACAGCGAGAGAGGGAACACAAGCAGGGGGAGTGGCAGAGGGAGAAGCAGGCTCCCCGCTGAGCAGGGAGCCCGATGTGGGACTCGATCCCAGGACCTGGAATCATGACCTGAGCCGAAAGCAGACGCTTAACGACTGAGCCACCCAGGCGCCCCTAATCATCTGTATTAACAGAGCTCCCAGGTCGTTGGGATTTGTAGTCGGGTCTAGGAGCTCCTGGTTGGATTAATTAATCCCATACTTATTTGATGACGCCCTTACTTAGGGCATTGCTGTCTCCTGGGGCTGGTGGGGATTGTAAAAGTAGAAGGCTGCCCTTGAGGAATTTGAAATGTAATCAGAGGGATGAAGCACGTACTTGTGGATGACTGCTGAGCCATTCCAGAGTGACCTTCTCCCCAGACTTCGAGCATCTGAGGGGTTCAGGATACATAGAGTGTCACATATCTGCTCTTTGTGTGTATGTGTGTGCGCTCGCTTGCGCATGCATGCCACCAGCTGTTTGGGAGTAAGTCACAGACCCGTCTCTTTATTCTTCAGTCATCCAGTGTGTGTTTTCTAAGAACAAGAACATTCTTTTGCATGACCACAGTACATTTGTCAAAACCAAGAAATTTAATGTTGCTACAATCCCCTTATCTGTACTTGGTGTGCACTCATGTCTGTGTTCTGGGCATTGGGAGACTCGGGCGGGCCTGACTGTTGGGCCTTTCCGGTAGGTGCTGAGTGACGAAGTGAAGAGGAAGCAGTATGATGCGTACGGCTCTGCTGGCTTCGATCCTGGGGCCGGCAGCTCTGGACAGGGCTACTGGAAGGGAGGCCCCACTGTCGACCCAGAGGAGCTCTTCAGGAAGATCTTTGGGGAATTCTCATCATCTTCTTTTGGAGATTTTCAGAGTGTATTCAATCAGCCTCAGGAGGTAAGCTCCTTGTTTTGAAGAATCATTCACATTTTAGCTGTTCAATGTGAGGCAAACAGATTTTATCAGTTTCTTTTTCTCAAAAAGAAAAAGAAAAAAGAAAAAGGCATAGCAGCTCAATAGAATGATCTGGAAGCCGCCATTTTGGTAGAAATCATTCTAATTTTAAGTAAAATCATGTAGGTAATATGTGTACATTCATTTTAACTATATTCTTGCAGCTGCTTAATCAGGCAGCCTAAGACTAAGGCTCTCGAGGTGTAAGTATTTTATCTTGAAGGCCTGCTACATTATTCTAGGAGAGCTCAATCCAGTAGGGAGACACACGGCATATTTATGTCCTAATAAGACATGATCAGAGTTGAAGAGAGGGGGGGGGATGTTTTATGACTTCAGTTATGATTGTGGATCTTTCCAGCTGTCTTTAAGGACTGTGTCCAAATATTATCTGTGAACAGTTTGTTGAAAAGTACATTTTCACTGAAAACAAACATTCCCTTTTAAAAATCCTGAGGAGTACGGCAGAATCACTTGAGTCCCATCCATTCTTATTAGGCCGAGGATAGGTAAGTAAAATAGTTAAAAAGTAGTGTAGCTGGGTGAAGAGATGAGTAGGTGGAGCACAGAGGATTTTTTAGTGCAATTCACATTTAGTGGAAGTACTCTATGATTTTATAACAATGGACATTTGTTCAGACCCATAGGATGTATACCACCAAGGGTGGACCGTAATGTAAACTATGGGCTTTGGATGATTATGATGTGTCCATATAGGTTCATCCTTGATTAAAAAAAAATATGTACATTCCAGTGAGTGATGCTGATGATGGGAGAGGCTGTACATGTGTGGGGCGGGGTGGGGGTGTGTGTGGGTGACCTCTCTACCTCCTCCTCAATTTTGTAAATATAAAACTACCTTAAAAGAAAAAAGAACTGGAAACTGCTGACCATTGCCCTCCCTTGCTTTTTGAAGTGGAGGATCATGTTGGTAATTATCAAAAGAAAGATGTCAGGCTGTCCTCTGATTTCTTTAGTACATCATGGAGTTGACGTTTAATCAAGCAGCCAAGGGAGTCAACAAGGAGTTCACCGTGAACATCACTGACACCTGTGAGCGGTGTGACGGCAAGGGGAACGAGCCTGGCACCAAGCTGCAGAACTGCCACTACTGTGGCGGCTCTGGAATGGTAAGAGCCCCCATCCCCACCCCTTCCCTCGGGGCCTCCCACCTCTGGCCTGCCCACTCTCTTCCTCACCATCCTGCTTTCTGTGCTCCCACGGCTGGTTACCCGGCAGTACTTAGTGCTTTGAGAGGCCGTAGTTTGCTGGGACTGTTTTAGCTGTAACCTTCTTTTTCCCTGAGTGCTCTGTCTTGGTCAATGGTACTGCACTGTTCTCTCTGAAAATACACTTGGGGATATTTTGGTAATTTGAAACCATGGTGGAGGGAGGGAGGTTTAAATTTTGCTTGAAGCGTCATCATTTTTTCTTTCTTTCTTTTTTTTTTCTTTTTAAGATTTTATTTATTTGACAGAGAGAGCACAAACAGGGGCAGCGGCAGGCAGAGAGAGGGAGAAGCAGGTTCCTCGCTGAGCAGGGAGCCCAACATGGGGCTCAGTCCTGGACCCTGGGATCATGACTAAGCCAAAGGCAGACACCCAACCAACTGAGCCACCCAGGCATCCCACCCAGGCATACAAACTTACAGAACAGTATAAAGGGTCACTCCATTATTCCTTAGCCAGATCACCAGTTGTCAGCATTCTGTCCCATTTGCTTTGCCATCTGTGTTATGTATTTTCAAAGAACATTCTTGTTCTTTTACATAACCCTAGTGCAGTTGTCAAAATGAGGAAATTTAATGTTGCTACAATACCGTTATCTGTACTTATTCACATTTTTTCTTCTTCTTCTCCTTTTTTTTTTTTTCTTTTAATGTGGAACGCTCCACGAATTTGCATGTCATCCTTGTACGGAGGCCATGCTAATCTCCTCTGTATCGTTCCAATTTCAGTATATGTGTTGCTGAAGCGAGCACTCACATTTTTTCATTTGTCCTTATGGTGTCCTTTTTTTCCTGGTCCAGGATCCAAGCTAGGATCTTGTGTGGTATTTGGTTGTCATATCTTTTGTTTCCTTTAATATCAAATAGTTCCTCAGCTTTTCTTTTTCTTTATGACCTTGACATTTTTTAGGATTACAGGCCAGCTGTTTTGTAGAATGCCCTTTATTTGGAATTCATCAGATATTTTCTCATAAGATTCAGATTATGTGTTTTTGGTGAAACACCACATCCCTTTCCAGTGGATCATGTCAGGAGTCATAAGGTGTCCGTTTGTCCCGTTAGTGGTAATGTGACATTTGAGCACTAGTAGTTAGTTAAGGTGGTGTCCACCAGCTTTCTTCACTGTAAAGTTATTAATTTTCCCTTTGAAATTAATGAGGAAGTTGTGGTGAGGTACCCTAACACTCTATAAATCTCCGGTTCCTCATCAAACTTTCACCCAATAGTTGTGGTGTCCATTGATCATTCTTGCCAATTAGTTATTACTGGAACAGTCGCAAGATGGTGATTTTCTGATCCCAGCATCCTTCTGCGTGTCTTAGTTGGCATTCTTCTGAAAGGAAGAACTTTCTATTCTCCATTGATGTATTTATCATTCATTTATAGCAGTATGAACTCAGGTATTCTTATTTGATTCACTGGGCTGTAATCAGTATAATTACTGCCTTCGATATTCAAATTGTTCTTGACTTGGCCTGTAGAGTCCCTTCTAGCTGGCTCGTGTATCCTTTGACAGGTCCCCCTCATTCTTTGAGCACTTCCTATCACAGTCGGGTGTTCTAGACTCAACTTGTGCTTTTCCTGCCATACCCTTGAGCCAGTCGTTTCTCCAAGGGGTCCTGGTTGCTTCTAGTGTCTCCTGGGATTTAGAAACCAAGACCTGTGCTCTGGGTGTGCTCATTGCGTCTGGAGGTTTGCTGCTTCTATGCCCTCCCACAGACTAGGCCTGGGAAAAACATATGTGCGTGCTTGTGTGCAAACACGCATGTATATGCCCATATCTGTACCTCCTTCCATATTATTCACATTATACGTAGACATGTACACGCACACACCTATCCCTCCACCCACTATCGCTCTGACAAACCAGCGAGTTCAACGTGATAGTTCCACTTCTAGCCCAATACCACAAGGTTCATCTAGTCTTCTGCCTATCTGTATATGAAACTTTTTTCTGATACAGAGAAGTCTGGCTTTGATTATCCTCAATATATTTACTCATTTGCTCAACCCTGTAACACAAAAACGAGTTTTAGGATTGTTCCTCAGACCACTGTGAAAAATAGTCCTAGTTACTGGCATTTGCTGTTTAGAGTTCTTTTCATCTTTTGATTGAAGGTGTATAGTTAAAATACTGTGCTCAAAAGTTATTTGGGTCAATTCTTTTTCTCCCCTTTCACTATGATTATATTTTATATATTTAATTGTAGTTAGGTTTTCACTGATTATGTTTGTATTCCATTAAGATGGATTCCTGTTTGAGGGGATTGAGAAGTTCTCTACTACCCACCTTTAAAATCAGTCATTGTGTGTGTATGCTGGTATGAGGTAGAAGTTGTCTTTGAGAGCAGAAAAGTTCTTAAAAAAGTAGAAGTCCGGGGCGCCTGGGTGGCTCAGTCGTTAAGCGTCTGCCTTCGGCTCAGGTCATGATCCCAGGGTCCTGGGATCGAGCCCTGCATTGGGCTCCCTGCTCAGTGGGAAGCCTGCTTCTCCCTCTCCCACTCCCCCTGCTTGTGTTCCCTCTCTCGCTGTATCTCTCTCTGTCAAATAAATAAAAATCTTTAAAAAAAAGTAGAAGTCCCTGATAATCCCACCACTCTAGCATTTTAAGTTTGTTTTTGTCCAGTTGATTAAGAACTTCATTTTGGGGGACACCTGGGTGGCTCAGTTGGCTGGGCGTCTGACTCTTGATTTTGGTGCAGGTCATAGGCTCAGGGTCGAGCAATTCAGCCCCACGTTGGGCTCTGTGCTCAGCGGGGAGTCTGCTTGAGATTCTCTCTCCCTCTGCTCCTCCCCCTACACGCACATGCAGTGCACACATACTCCCTCTCTCTCTAAAATAAGTAAATCTTAGGGGCGCCTGGGTGGCTCAGTTGGTTAAGCATCTGCCTTCGGCTCAGGTCATGATCCCAGGGTCCTGGGATTGAGCCCCACATAGGGCTCCCTGCTCCATGGAGAGCCTGCTTCTCCTTCTCCTTCTGCCTCTCCCCACCGTTCATGCTCGCTCTCTCAAATAAATAAAATCTTTTGGGGTGCCTGGGTGGCTCAGTCATTAAGCGTCTGCCTTCGGCTCAGGTCATGATCCCAGGGTCTTGCGATCGAGCCCTGCATCAGGCTCCCTGCTCCGCGGGGAGCTTGCTTCTCCCTCTCCCACTGCCCCCGCTTGTGTTCCCTCTCTCACTGTGTCTCTCTCTGTCAAATAAATAAAATCTTTAAAATAAATAAATAAATAAATAAATAAAATCTTTTTTAAAAAATCAAAAAAATGGAACTTTATTTTTGTTTTAAATTAGTTTTCGAATAGGTAATATATGCAAATCATTAAAAAGTTAGTGGGTACAATTGTAAATAATGTAAAATAAGTGTCCCTCCCATTGTCAGCTCTCAGCCATTGTATTTCCACTCCTCAGAAGCATCCCCTGTTGTCTTAGATGCGTGTACGCATACGCACGGTTTTTTATATGAACAGTATAATACAATTAGCTCTGTTTGTACCTCAGTATTTTATTTTGTTTCTACTTCTCAGTGTATTTGGCAAACACTCTGTGTACATAGCTGCCCCAGTCTGCATGGCTACAGCGGTTCCTTCACAGATGCACCATCCCTTACCTAGCCAGGTACCTGTTGATCTTGTGCTGGTACAGACACTGAGTACCTTTACATAACCCCATTTCTCATGCTCATTTTGCATCTGTCACGTGTGAGGTTGAACATCTTGAGAATTTGAGGACCAGTTTTCCTTTATGTCTTTTCAGCCTTTTTTCCTTCTCACTGCTGGGTAATTGGTCTTATTCTGAGGCATTTGTAGAAGCTCTTATTTTGTTTTGTTTTGTTTTAAAGATTTTATTTATTTATTTCACAGAGTGAGAGAGAAATCACAATTAGGCAGAGAGGCAGGCAGGAGGGAGAGGGAGAAGCAGGCTTCCTGCTGAGCACAGAGCCCGATGCGGGGCTCGATCCCAGGATGCTGGGATCATGACCTGAGCCAAAGGCAGACGCTTAATGGACTGAGCCACCCAAGCACCCCAGCATTTGTAGAAGCTCTTTCTAAATTAAGTAAATTAGTCCTTCGTCAACGATTTGAATTGTGTATTTTCTAGTTTGTCATGTCATTTTGAATGATTTTGCTTGTATGTGTGTAATTTTCAACAGTTGAGGATAATACATTGCAGTTTTCCCGCACTTTTCATGTGTTTTATTTTTCCATGTCTTTGAGTATTTCTAAATATTATTTTTGATGGCCAGATAAGAGTCCACTGATGGGTGTACCCAAAGTTATACCTGGTCCTGTTGAGAAAAGGACCAGCTTGCTGCTCAGTGTGCAATCAAGTGGATAGTCCTCCAGAGGGCGCTCCTGGGGAGCACGTGCATTCCCGTGGCTACAGTTTTGGGAGCTGAGTTGCTGCCACTTGTTACGGATAGTTTTCATTGATTGTTCCCAATTCCCTCTCACTTCAAAGGTCCTTTCTCCAATGCCCTGAATTGCTGTAACTTCTTTAAAAAAAAGTTTTTTTTTTTCTCAAAAGATTGAGATAAGGTAGTAAAGCCGAAGTATATTTCTCTAAAAACATGATGTTGAAGACTAGGAAAAAATATTTGTAACACGTTTGCTAAAGGGTTAGTGTCCCTAATATATAAAGAGCTCCTTCAGAATAATGGGGGAAAGGCCAGCAGCTCATCAGGAAAACTGGGCAAGGTGAACCGTAGAGGAAATGTGGGTGGGTGGTGAACATCTCTCAGCAGCCTGCAGGGACCTGCAGGTGGAAACCAGATGCCCTTGGCTCACCCTCCAGAGGGGCAGGCATTTCAAAGATGGTCACAGTCCGTGCCAACAAGCCCGTGGGACGTGAGTGTGCACATTCCCTGACGGCACGCTGGCTTATGGGAATGGCAACTGTAGGAGCCGTCAGACCCTTGTGTGTGCATCTCTGTGGGGAGCTACCCTACAGACCACACTCGGGACGCAGCGTGTGTACAGGGTGTCCCCTGCAGCCTTGTGTATAATACTGAAGCCTCAGTGACCACCAGGAGTGAGTGGCCTGAGAAATCGTGGTGCATCCAGGTCACAGGATGCTGTACACTGGTGAAAAGTGCTTTCTGAGATCATTTAATTGTAAAAACCCAAAGAAACGCTGCAGCACCGTGTGCATAGTGCTGCCTTGGGTGACTGAAAACCCGTAATGTGCACATAGATGGCTCGAAATGCGTGTGTCCGGATAGAGTAGGATACACAAGCATATCACCGTGGCTGTGCCTCTGAGGAGGGCGCCTGGAACAACTAGGAGATGGGAGTGGGGTGACACTTAACTGTTCACCGTACCTCCTTTTCTTACTTTGGAATTTTGTACCATGTGCAAGTAAATGTAACACTTAAATTTTTTTTATTATGTTCAGTTAGCCAACATAGAGTATATCACTGGTTTTTGATGGAGTGTTCAGCGGTTCATTAGTTGCATATAACACCCAGTGCTCATCACATCATGTGCCCTCCTTAATACCCATCACCCAGGGCGCCTGGGTGGCTCAGTTGGTTAAGCGACTGCCTTCGGCTCAGGTCATGATCCTGGAGTCCCTGGATCGAGTCCCGCATCGGGCTCCCTGCTTGGCAGGGAGTATGCTTTGCCCTCTGACCCTATCCCCTCTCATGTGTTCTCTCTCATTCTCTCTCTCTCAAATAAATAAATAAAATCTTTAAAAAAAAAAAAATACCCATCACCCAGCTACCCCATTCCCCCACCCCCGTCCCTTCTGTACCCCTCAGTTTGTTTCCCGGAGTCCAGAGTCTCTGACACATAAATTTTTAAATATAATAATTATTTGTCCCAGCAGTTCCACCTTTGGGGTTCTGTCTTATAGAGTAGAAGCATCAGAACAGAAGGGTATATGTGTAGAGGTTTTTTTTCTGTAGCTTTGAAACATAAGTTTTTTGGTTTTTTTTTTAAGATTTTTATTTATTTGGGGGCGCCTGGGTGGCTCAGTCGTTAAGCATCTGCCTTCAGCTCAGGTCAGGATCCCAGGGTCCTGGGTTCGAGCCCCGCATCGGGCTCCCTGCTCAGGCGGAAGCCTGCTTCTCCCTCTCCCACTCCCCCTGCTTGTGTTTCCTCTCTCGCTGTCTCTCTCTGTCAAATAAATTTTTAAAAATCTTTAAAAAAAAAAAAAGATATTTATTTGAGAGGGAGAGAGAGAGTGCGAGAGCAGGGGGAGGGAGAAGCAACAGACTCCCCGCGGAGCCGGGACCCTGGCATCATGACCTGGGCCAAAGGCAGACCCTTAACCCACTGAGCCACCCAGGCGCCCAAAAAGAGCAGTGCTCTTTTTAAGATGTATTTGTTCACCTCCCCGGGGATTTCAGGAACCTCTACAGAGAGGCACTATCTCATTTTCTGAGCTCATATAATCAGCTTGGTGATTTGGCGTTGAGAAGTTAGCATGTTCTAGAAGATCAGATTGACAACGTGAGCCCCTGCCCCTGTGCTCTGAGGTGGCATGTTTTAGTGCGTGTTCACACAGAACATGAGTCTTCAGTGAGACATTTCTCTGATGTATGTTGTGTCCCCAGAGGCTTGGCCGTTAGAGTTAACCTATGTGCTTAAGGTTCTATTTTTCTTCTCTTTATTAGGAAACCATAAATACAGGCCCTTTTGTGATGCGCTCCACGTGTCGGAGATGTGGGGGCCGAGGTTCCATCATAACGACTCCCTGCGTGGTATGCAGAGGAGCAGGACAAGCCAAGCAGAAGAAGAAAGTGGTGATCCCCGTGCCTGCCGGTTGGTCCTGGGCTCCTCCATGCACTGGGGGCTGTGAGAGCTGAGGCCTTTGTTTCCTTGTGATTGGGCTGTTGGAGAAGCTGTGGTTAAGGGCCTGGAGCCCTGGACTGGAGGGGCGGACTAGAATCTCCTTGAATTTTCATCTTTGCACTAGTTCTGCTACGGGCTACCCTTGCATGCCACATTGGGCAGAAGGGACCTGACACGTCTGCTCTGCTCCTGTGGGGCTCCTCCACCTTCCGTCAACAAGACCAGCATGGTCCCCACTGCCAGCCCAGTCTGCACCACCACTCCTCCCTCCTGGCCCCTAGGGGCAGCCTATGACTGCTCTCCCCAACTGGCTCTTTCTCCTGGGGCGGGCTTTCCCCTGCAGGGTGATCATGTCACCCGCCCTGCAGAGCATGCTGTGACTGTTGGGGTGGAGTAAGGCCTCCAGTCTCAGCCCCTACTGGCCTCTGCAGCCTCCGTCTTGTTAGTCTCCCCTGGTTGCCTGCCCTGCATGACTTTCACGTAGCTCCTTGAACAGGCCGTGATGCCTTCCAGGACAGAGCAGCGTATACCACTCCCTGTGTCTCAAGCTCACTTTCCACCTTCTTTTCAGCCGGCTAACTCTTCTCCCCAAGCTCCTAGCACGAGTGTCGCTTCCCCGGGGAAGCCTTCTGGAACTCTCCCTGTTCCTTACATGTCCTTTGTCTTTTCCTTCTAAGAACATGATACTCTTTGTAATGATGCGTTTGTTGGTGTTAACTCTTTGGTCGATAGCTGTCTCCCCTACTAGACTCTGAACTCACTGAAATACTACACAGACTGGTAGGAGTAGGGGTCCAGTACACTTGGATAAATGAATAGAAGGTGCTCTTGTTTTTTTATCAGTTGCTGTATTTGCACCCTTGAAAAGTTACACTCGTTGGATGTACTGTATGTAATTGTGTTCCTCCTCACGGGCATGAGTAAGCAAGTCAGTGGTTTGTAAATGGATCTAGGGCAGAAAATCCCTTGGGAGGTCCCAAGATAATTCTTCCCTTTTGAACTTTTGTTCTTCCTTATAGGAGTCGAGGATGGCCAGACTGTGCGGATGCCTGTAGGAAAACGGGAAATTTTCATCACATTCAGGGTAGGTGCTCTGCCTGTACGGCTTCTCTCCAACCCTCTGCTCTGGGTGTGGGTGCAGCCCGGGCTTCTCGCTAGAGAGAGGTTGGCACTTCATAGGAGCATATCTGGCCATCTGCGTTTCTAAGGGCAACAGTGGCCACCTCAGTAGGGTTGTTAAATATCCGTCACGTCAGACCTTCGTGCTAGGTTTGGACAGAGCAAAGTTTCCTCAAGATGTTTACAGGTTGGAAACATAGCACACATAAAAATGCAGAACACATCTCCTTGTGTTTTTAACTTATGTGTTGAATTGTTTGTGGAGATAGCAAGTGCCAAAGGTACAGCTTTACATACCGTGTGCAGGAGCAGACCTGGTTTTCTGGAACGGGGGGATGGTGAGGGGGATAGCGCCCTGTCCTGGCAGCCCCGCCAGGTGCACGCCTGAGGAAGGCCGCGCAGGCTGCGTGCGAGACTCCTTCGCTCGTAGCAGTGAGACTCCGACAACAGCCTGCTGCCCTCGGAGAAGAGGGAGAAGAGCATGGCCGAGTGCACCACACGGGCCAGAGTGCCTCAGAGCAGCCAGAGGAAGAAACCAGAGCCACATGTGTCAGCATGACACATCTGGAGACTTCTCAGTTACCAGTGAGGGAAGGAAAGCGGATTGCAAGCAGAGGCAGGGAGGGACACGGTCAACAGTTCACACGTGAGATGGTGCTACGTATTATTTGGGGGCACGTGTGTATATGTAGGAACGGTCACTCCTCCATTCATCGTGGGGGTCACTCGGGGTGGGGGGTGCTGGAGGGTTGGTATCTCAGCTGGGTTGTGGGCACTGTGTGTGTGTGTGTGTGTGTGATATGTTACTTACTTTGCCTGTGTGTGTGTGTGTGTGCGCGATGTTACTTACTTTGCCTGTTCGTATGTGTATGAAATACTTCATAATTTAAAAGAAAGATAAAAATACTGTAAAGGGTGAACTGCTAGACCAGGAGATACAAGACAAAGGTGACCTGCTGGAAGCCAGGCTCTGTGACAGGTAGGCCCCACTCCCATGTGGTAATAGACAAGAACACAGAGAGGGCATGGCTGCGAGGCAAGGAGTGTCTTTGATGCCCAAAAGTGCTTACAAAGTCGGAGTCATTCCCGTGCTGCCCATCTGTCTTGAGGGTAGTTTGTACCAAAGGACTGTTAGGAGAATAAACTGTTTGCCTTTGTAGATGTACTAGTCTGTGTAAACCTTCCATTAGAGTAAGATTTTTGTTGTAATGTTCAAAAAGCCAATTTTACTTTTTTATTTGTCAGTTGAACGGCTTGATCTGAGACTGACACTCTTGCATTGCAGCATAGAAACAAATCTGGTGTAACTCCTGGAGCCTGGGGCCACGTTCTACTTTGGCGAAAGTACATTCTCTCCCTCGTTACTCTGTTCCTCACACACAAGCAGCGTCACCGTAACTAACACATGTCAGGGCCTGCACCCAGGCTGCTGGGATGTGGGGCTGTTGTCCTTCTCAGGGAGGACTTCTCCGCCCATGACTGCATCTGTTGTGCTTGGCCCTAGGTGCAGAAAAGCCCTGTGTTCCGGAGGGACGGTGCAGACATCCACTCCGACCTCTTTATTTCCATAGCTCAGGCTCTTCTTGGAGGGACAGCCAGAGCACAGGGCCTATACGAGACCATTACCGTGACGGTAAGAGGGCGGGGATGTCTTTGCCAGTCTTGTACTTCATCACTCTTTTTTTCTGAAACAGCTGAGAAGTGGCAGAACCTGTGAGCAAGCAGCATGTCGGGGACTCAGAGATGAGGTCTGGGGGAGGCAGGAGGAAGGTCAGGCCATTCCTTGGGTTCGAATCACAGACCGTGGGCCTTGACTGTGGAATCGCCAGGGAAGGCAGTTCCTGGGTCGAATCTGCTCCTCTACGAGCACCAGGCACCAGCCTCAGCAGCATGCCCCTGTGTGGGCCTTGCCTCCTCTCTGCTCTTACTCTCTGTGCTCCCGCACTCCTCCTTGTGGGCTCATCTCCCCAAACTGCCTGCCTGAAAGTCCCTGTCACGGGCTCTGCTCCGGACGGACCCCAGTTTAGCCAGTTTCCATGTGGTTGTCTAGAAACCTGAATGGCAGTTCTTTCCTAGGAGTAAGTCTTTATGTAGTGAAATGTTTCCATCTGAGTAACTGGAGACCAAGGCAAACCACAGATTTCCTTTCTTTATAGATCCCCCCTGGGATTCAGACAGACCAGAAGATTCGGATGAGTGGGAAGGGCATCCCCCGGATTAACAGCTACGGCTATGGAGATCACTACATTCACATCAAGATAAGAGTTCCAAAGTGCGTGCCCACGTAGCCATGGTGAGGTCTGCCCGATCTCCGCACCTTCCCCACCCAGCAGGGCCCGGTTGAGGGCTTTTTACCTGCCGGGCCCTGTGCTGAGCCCCCCGGCCTGGGCCCGCTGTCCGCTGCTGTGAGCACGGAGGCTTGTGCAGGCTTGTGCTGCTTCCTCCCTCTAGCCAGGTGTGTCCTGCCCGAGTTCCCCCTTGCAAAGTGGGCATAATAAAAAAAAAGTGGACTCATTAGCTGCCCCAAAATTGAATAATACATCGGGCATACGTGGCTGTAGCTGCTGTTGTCATTTTTGTTATTACTGCTGTCAGGGCACTGGGGGTCTGCTGGGAGAGGCAAATCTGTAACTGGATCATGGCTCGTGACATCTGCATCCTCTGGGAAGAAGGTCTGAGCGCAGTGCTGGGGCCTCCCATCCCTCTGGGGAAGACTGGCTTAACGGGACTCCTTTTAGTTAGTTAACTTCCTACATAAGACACTTGTAAGAGGCCCCCCCTTTTAAGTAAACTGTTTAGTATTTATGGTAGCTGTTTAAAAACAGCTTAGGGTATTTTAGGAGATTTTCTTTTGTCTTAATGCTATGCTAATTTTCAGGTGAACAACAAGGATTTGACAGTTGGATAGGTGATGGGGTGCTCACCGTGATGAGCATAGCAGTTTCCATTTTCTTGATTGAAGCTTCGAGGGTGTGGCTCTTAGGTTCAGGGTGTGTCTCCCTGCCTGGGTCGGGGGTCCCACATTTCCCACATGCTGACATGGGAACTGGCCAAGCCCGTCATTAAAGGGCTGCCTAGAGGAAACACTCAACTGTGTTTGGTCCACAGGAGACTGACAAGCCGGCAGCAGAGCCTGATCCTGAGCTACGCTGAGGACGAGACCGACGTGGAGGGGACAGTGAACGGCATCACCAACACCAGCACGGGTAAGGCGGCACGGCAGCGTGCGGAAGTCCTCTCAGTCGTTGGACACACGGTTCCGGAGCATGTTGGGGTTTCCGCTTGCAGGGAGCAGGGTAGAAAGGGGAGCTGGGGCGCCTGGGTGGCTCTGTTGGTTAAGCGACTGCCTTTGGCTCAGGTCATGATCCTGGAGTCCCGGGATCGAGTACTGCATCGGGCTCCCTGCTCAGCAGGGAGTCTGCTTCTCCCTCTGACCCTCCTCCCTCTCATGTGCTCTTTCTCTCTCTCTCATTCTCGCTCTCTCAAATAAATAAATAAATAAAATCTTTAAAAAAAAAAAAAAACTTTAAAAAAAAAGGAGGGAAGCTGTGAGCTAGGAGGAGCTGAGTGCCAGCCGCGCTCCCGAGTAAAGCCACCCTGACTTGCTCTGTGTGCGCAGAGGTCAGGAGGTCAGAGAGCGCCAGCCTGCCTCCTGCCAGAGAGCAGCCGTGTGTCTCCCAGAGCTGCTCTGCTGAGTTCTATCCCCGGTTCTGCCACTTGCCTTGTGACCTTGGGCACAGCCCTACATGACATTCCTTGTAGCAGCTGAAGGAGAAGATGGATTGGAAGGCTTTCTGCAGTCCTGACCCAGAGCGCCTCACCGAGACCTCAGTAAAAAAGCCGGTCACGTGACTGCAGATCCGCCTGTGCACAGCAGGTCTGACTCTTGAGTTCGTCTGGCCATGAGCACATGCCTCATTCACTCTGCACTCCAGTGTCATGCTCTGTCTATGGAGTGTATCTACATGTTAGTGATTTGACACCGAAATGCTGGCAGGTGGGAGCTTCGGTGAAGGACACTGTGGCCATGGCACCTCTTCCCGTGAGAGGTGGGGGTGCGCTGCGGAGGAGGGCTGGTCCTCTGTTGGTGGGGACAGGCTGTGCAGGTGCGCTGGCTTCAGCCGCCCGTGCTTCCTCCTCTTTGCCTCGGCGTGTTTTTGTCTGGGTCCTGCACGCCCCTCCCATGTCCTCAGAGCCCGAATGGTCACTTGGAGCAGGTGGTGGGAGTTTCCCAGGGAGTTGGAGGGCTTGGCCTGGGAGCCCAGGGGTGGCGGTCCCAGCGGCAATGGACTCTGCATGGACTTTGTTGAGCTTCGTTGAGTCCAGGGGACCAAGTCCTCTGTGCAAAAGCAGCCACCACAATTCCTGTCTGTAGCCTGACCAAATGGAATGGTTTGGTGCCTGAACTTTTATATTCTTGTTAACATCTCTTGAACTAAAAAGAAGTGGGAATAGCTCTTCCACCTAATTCTGGTTGTGCTCCTCCAGCATCTTCCTGAATTGCAACCGTTCCCAGTCACCTAGCATGACTTGCTCTGCAGACACCCTAGCTTTCCTCCTCTCACCACCTACGGGGAGCTTCACATCTGCCTGAGTGAGCCCACGATGGTGACATGGGCCTTGTTCACTATATTAGAATGTTGGTGTTTTTATCAGTTCCTCTCTGGTCGTTTAAATTGAGAGTTGGTCATAGAGTCAGCTTATGAGTGTCTTTCTGACCCTTGTGGCTTTCATGGGTCCTTGTCCTGATAGCTCGTTCCCTTCCCCTTGTTCAGCCAGGCTTTGTTGGGAACCTCATGTGTGCCAGACACTTTGCCAGTTCTTTTTAAATTTTTATTGACATAATTTTGCTGAGTGTAGCTTAACTTTAATATATGCACTGGATGCGTTTCTAAAAGTTGTTTATAAAGTATAGTAGGTATGTCAAATTATTTTTCTTTTCCCATTCACTTTCATTGTCATTTCAGAGTTGTATTCCAGTGGAAAATTTGGCTCCCAGACATAATTTTTTATTTATTTTTATTTTTTTTAAAAGATTCATTTGGGACAGAGGGAGAGAGGGAAAGAGTGAGAGAGAGCATAAGCAGGGGGAGCAGCAGAGGGAGACTCCCCGCTGATCGGGGAGCCCAATATGGGGCTCAATCCCAGGACCCCAGTATCATGACCTGAGCTGAAGGCAGATGCTTAACCAACTGAGTCACCCGGGTGCCCCTCAGATCACTTTTTTAACAGCCTCCAATACACATGAGTCAGGGTGTCCTTGGAGACTGATGAGAGTCATCACAGATACAAATTGATTCCCGGGTGTCTTTGCTTTCGTTAGGGGAAGGGGCACCTGGAAGGCATTTGGGATAGATTCAGTTACATAGGAAACTGACCTAAAGTTTTGGGGGGGATTTAGTATCCCTTGATCATTTTTGGTTCCTAATGCAGCTGGTGAAAACTTTAATGGCTGAGCCTAACTTCTTTCCCAGTCTGTGAACCAGAAAGTCCAGAAAGTTGCGGTGTGCTTAGGGACTTTTAGGGCTCAAGGCTAAGCAGTAGGACACGGGGAATCAGGACAGTCTGATGCTACTGTGTGACTTTTTGAGTTAAAGACAGTGTGGCTTATTTATGTTTCTGGATCATCGTTAATTCTTGGTGACAACACACATACGTACGTTTACCTGTAAGTGTAGAAATCAGTTCCAGAGCTCATTATTTGGGTATCCCACCTGCTGTTTCTCTTCTCTGACATAGTGATGGCGTTGACCTTTACACAGGGTGGAGGCAGGAAGAAGATGAAGGGAAAGACATTTTAATAGAATGAGAGGTACTCTTGCTGGTTCAGCCTGTGTGTGTAGATGGCTCAGGGAGTCAGGCTGTCAATATAGACCTGCGCCTCCACCTGTAGGTGACCCAGTCCTCAGAAATCAGATCCTGGAATCCCGTTGCCCTGTTTCTTCAGACACATGTTCATTGAGCATTTGTTTTGTGCTAAGAAATGACGTGCACAGATAGGGTCCCTGCCTTCAGCCAGCTTACAGATAACGAGAGAAGGTGGCAAGCGTTGAACCCCAGATATGTGCCAGACCCTCCTCATAACACTAGGACTTTGTGCTCATGGAGAAAACATTTTGGCCCCAAAACGTGGCACATATTCATGGGATGAGCATTACCTGTTACTCTTCCCCTGGTATCACCTTAAATATAAACAGCCATCAAGCAGTTCTGACTTGGGATCCCTGCCTGTAGTAAGCTGGCATGTTCTTTGAATCCCCCAACACCTTGCATAGCACCTGGTGCAAGGCTGCTCATAGTAAATGTTGGCTGAGTTTATTTGAATTCATTTTCCTAACCATCAGCTGAGAGATGCTCCGAGGGATGGGAGTGTAAGCCCTTTTCAGGAAAGAGGAGACCTGTGGCCTCAGCTTGGACCTCTGTCTGTGTTGGCTGGGCAGCCCCTCTGGCTGGGGTCACCTTCTGAAGATGTAGACTAGAAATGCTCGTGTAATGCCCATTCAGCTGGAGTGGGCTTCCACTATGGGCATTTCCTCTTCTAAAGGCAAAAGTCAAATACTGGCTGTATTTACAGAAGCTTTGGAAGCCAAGTGCCCTTGTTGGTATCCCAGTCTTGAGATCAGCAGGCACCTGAGCATCCAGGATGTCCTGTAAGGACACCTACCCTAGGCTAGAAAAGCCATGTGTTTATAGACTTTGTCATCTATGTACATAGTTTATTCCTGATGCTTGGTTCAGAATTGTAAATTCAGTGCTTATATCCTTTGATGTCCCTGCCAGTAAACCTTATTCCTGAAGGAGACTGTAGTCCTTATATCCAAATTTAAAATAGAGATGAGGGGCGTCTGGGTGGCTTAGTCGGGTAAACATCTGCCTTCAGCTCAAGTCATGATCTTGGGGTCCTGGGATCGAGCCCTATGTTGGGCTACCTGCGCAGCGGAAAGTCTGCTTCTCCCTTTCCCTTTGCAGCTGCGCGCGCTCTCTCTCTCTCTCTCTCTCTCTCTCTCTCTAATAAATAAAATCTTTAAAAACATAAAATAGATGCGATGGTGTTCCTGGTTGTAGGGGGTGAGAATTTCTGGACGTGTGTCTGTGTTTTGTTGTTTTGTTTTTTTGTTGTTATGAATCATTAACCAGTTAACTAGATGCTTTTTCTGGGGACTTTGGCCACCGTGGCTCACATGCCTGTCGCCGTGGGGCATAACTGCTTCCAGCCTTCCGGGTGACAAGGACAGCAGAGTTGGGGGAGGAGGGTGACGGCAGTCTGAGTGTTTCTGTGCCCCATCGTGACTGGTAGCTAACAGTTTGGGTTCTGAGGTCTGCTGATGCAGGGCCCTGCTCTGCTGTTATTAGCTGGAAAGCCTTAGGCAAATCACTTCCCTCTCCAGGCCTCAGCAGTAGCATCTGTAAGTTGGAAACGATAATAGCACGTACTTCACGGGGTCCTTACATGATCAAATGAGATCAAGTAGGGAAAGCATCTGACATGGTACTCGGCACGTGTTAAAAGCTCTACCAGCTCTAACATAGCGACGCATGCACACACATAAAGATTTGTCATCCCCGTAACAAGAACGTGACGAAATTCAGTATTCTTGCTCTCCTGTGTCTGAGGAGGCCCAGGAGTGATGAGAAATTTCTGGTTTGTGTGTTGCTTTGTGTTAGGAGGGTCTTTGTTACTTAAGCCTTTATGTAAGAACGGGGACAGAAGGGACTAAGGGAAGGCACACATGGCCTTGTCATCTGTGGTAGTGGCACCTCTGCTGTGGTGATTGTTCAGTGCCTAGGTCCTCCGTGGGGGGCCCCTGGGAGTTGGGGATCACCCGGCCTCCTTGGCTTTGGTGATTGCTCCAACCTTGGTTAGCACATCCTTGTTTCGGGCCACTGCTCTCTCTCTAAGCTCTGAGAGCATGCCAGGTGCACGGGACTGTCCACGGGGCTGAACCCAGGACAGCCCTGCCCACCCCCGCTTGGGGCCTGGTACCCTGGCTGAGACCTTGGGGACCGTGACCATTTCTTCCTGTGCCACACACTGTACTTGGCATATGCGTCCTAGCGCATCAGTGACGTGCCCTACAGTTTAAAATCCTGAGTATGGGTGCATAGTCTAGCTCATGGCATTCACATTGCCCTACCTGCCTACTGGTTGGCAGATCTTGAAAAGGATGTGCTTATGCGGCAGCCTTGATCTCCGTAGCCTGTGCTTGGGCCCTGAAGAAACAGCAGAGCAGCTTCCCTTTGTCTGGAGCATCTGGCTCAGATGCTCTTTTTTTTTTTTTTTTTTTTTCTAAAGATTTTATTTATTTATTTGAGAGAGAGAGAATGAGAGAGAGCATGAGTGGGGAGGAGAGGGAGAAGCAGGCTCCCTGCTGAGTAAGGAGCCGGATGCGGGGCTTGATCCCAGGACCCTGGGATCATGACCTAGGCTGAAGGCAGTGGCTTAACCAACTGAGCCACCCAGGTGCCCCTCAGATGCTCTTGATAGGGAGTTTGCCCAGTGACATACAGGGTCCCCCGCTGCCATCGTTATAGGTTAGAAGAATCACACATGTTGTGGGATTCCACGAGGCAGTGAGTCCCCTCCTTGAGTGTCCCGGAGACGTTAGGTGCACATGTATGGAGCATGGAAGCTGGTAGGTTGGTCTTGGCACGTGTTCTTCACCTTCCAAGAGTCAGTGGCAAGGTTTTTAAGAGCTTGGGTTCTGGACCTGACTGCTTGGGTTTGAACTCCGTTCTCCCTCCCACCTACCAGCTCTGTCACCTTGGGCAAACTACCTAACCTCTCTGTGCATTTGTGTTTTGTGTTTTATTTTTTTTTCATCTGTGAAATTTACTTGTAAAGGATTAAATGAGCTCCCGTGAAATCTGTGTGGCCTGGCCTGGATGGCATCTGGCACTTGGCGGTTGTGACAGTTGTTACGATGGAGATAGCTGGTCATTGTCCCTCTCTGTGTCTTGTTTTCCTGTTGTGGGCCAGTGACTTGAGGAGCAGTTGGGATACACTAAAGCACGGAGTGGCCCATTTGCTTCAGTCATCTGACAGGCGAGGCTGTCCTGGCCAGCCTGGGAGTGGTCCCCTCCCCTTTCAGGGTGGTGCTTGGTGGCTTCTTGAGTGACCAGCCCCTGGGTGGCCAGGTGTGGGTAGGCGGGGCCAGGGATGGGACTCCTGGAGGTGGCGCCCTTCACCCCAGTTCTTTCTGCTGTTTGTGCCCAGGTGGCAGGACCATGGATAGCTCCGCAGGAGGCAAGGCTAGGCCTGAGGCTGGGGAGGACAAGGAGGGATTCCTTTCCAAACTTAAGAAAATGTTTACCTCCTGATACCTAGCCGAGGTAGGAAAACCCTGAGGTTTCTTCCCCTTTGTATCCCTGTGAACTAATCCCTGTTTTTCCTCACTTTAACCAATATCGTACCCCTGCTCCCTGCTCCCAGCCTTAGAAGAGGTGCCAATCTAGGTGTGGTGTATCTAGCTCTACTCAGAACCAGGCCTCTTGGTCTGTGCAGATGCCTGCATCAGGGCAAGGTGGCAGCCTCAGCCAGCAGCGCTGGGCTGAACCCGACTGCCCCAGCTGGCCTTCTGTCATGCCCACTTTCTGGAGAGGTTGCACAGGGGTGGGGGGCGCCTCACAGCCCTCCTTCCACCAGCTGCCAGGAGAACCAGGCTTCCCACGGTCACAGAGGGCAAGTCATAGCAGAGCCAGGCCTAGAACTCAGATCTCCCCAGCCTCCTGTCTGATTCATAGAACCCATCCTGCCTGGGAGGCGCAGGGCCATGTAAACCTCAGGGGGCTGCCGGGAGTTACGCTTGCTCACTGTGATGTCTTGGGACTTGCTTTTCACTTCTTCTGGTCCCTGGTGGCTGGGACTCCTGGTGCAGCCCCCTCCCAGGGATAACAGAAGCTCACCCACAGGGTGTCTTCCTCCTGGGATGCTGGTGAAACGTAACCATTTGTGTCTTGGCTCAGGAAAACGGTCCACTGGAAACTAGGCCGGGAGTAGCAGCCCCTCCTCATGGCCAGGGCACCAGAAGGATTCCAGAACAGCAGCACCGGGCCCCTTTCTGCAGAGGGCAACAGCAAAATCATGTGACAACATACGTCTCCACGGAACGGTCACGGGACAGCCCCTGGGCAGTAGGGTGTGGCATGCGTAAGGAATGGTAGAACTGTCCTGTCCATGGGTAGGTAATGTGGCCTCTTCTGGCTCAGGCAGAATAAAACAACTGGACATCTCTTCCAGAGCTAAAACTCTAATTTGGAATCAAATGTGGAGATATTAGTTAAAGAATTAAAGGCCATGCTTACAGCTTAAAAATGAAGCCTTAAGCTGCACCGAGTCATGAAGTGATTAATTTCCCTCTGAGCAAACCTCCGGGAGGTTCTGGAATGAGTCTTTCCTTCCAGATTGTCTTTCTGAGGAACCTGGGGCCTGCATGCCCCATCACATCATCCATCCTTCAGCAGAGACATCCTGTTTCCTTCCTGGAGTTTGTTTTAATTCCCAAAGATCCCAAGCAGCTGGAACGTGGGCACCTTGGGGCCTGGGGAGGCACATACCAAGGGCGTCCCTGGAGATGCCATTCCTGACCATGTGGGCCGTGATCTTTATCAGGACGGATAGTCCTTCCTTCCACCGTGTTTGGGGTGACCTCTTGTCCCCGACTTGAATTCTGTTGTCCTATGCCAGGCGTGGGGCTCCTGCCCTTCTGCTGGACCACAGGTGGTCACGGCTGCAGCCTGGGCCCAGCAGGCTAACAGCCTGTTAACCCAGTGCCCTGGCCCCCTCTGCCTGCCAGGGGCTTGGTTCTCACCACTCACACTGTTGACGTCTGTTTTCAGAAGTGTGTGTAAATTTTTCAATGCTGAGAATCATTGTCTGCTGTAGAAATGTTTGTTCAGAAAAGGAAAGCACAGTCTGAGCAGTTGCAGGTTTCACCGTCCAGCCAGAGCGAACCACAGTCCCCCAGCCTCGGCTTGTAGGACATACGGGCTCCATATGTTTCCAGGTCCTCCCCCTGTGGTAAGACAGGCTAATGGAGAAAACTTATGAATAGTTTCCTTTTTGCTTTCCTTCATAATTTACTAAAATAAAGTATCTATTACTGTCTGATCTAAGAATGTAAAATGATTCTGTATCAATGTAAATAAGATATTACTGCAAAAAGATACTTAAAACATAAATTGTGGTCATTTCTTCTTTGAAATTTGAATTCAAACCACTTTCTACAGGGGGCTTAGCAGTGGGGTTGCTGGTGTTCTGTCTACTGACAGGGCTGTCCGACATCACCGCTGGCCTTCCTGGGGCCGGCTGGAGAGGTAGCTGGCCTTGTCCAGAGTTGCACTGGCCCAGGAGCATACACACACTGGTGGCTGGGTGGTGCTCTGACAAGCCCTGACCTTCCAGCCCAGATCCCAGAGCAGGGAGCTTGCCATGGGACAGTGTGCTGATTGGATTGAATGTTCTGAAATTCAGAGAGCCCACGAGAAGATGTGCATGTCACTGTCTCCCTCACTAGATTTTTCTATTATTTTCAGAGCAACAGTGATTCTTTATTTACTTATTTATTTTGTTAAAATTTTTGCTCATTGTAGTTTAACTAGTCGGGGCTCCCAGCTGAGGCTGTCTCACAAAAGCCCCGATTCCTGGCATAACCAGAGTGGCCCTGAGCACAGAGCTCAGACCCACCAGGGCTCTGGGCTGAGCAGGTGAGCTGTGGGAGCCCTTGCAGGGCTGGGTGAAGAGGTTGGGAAGAGCTGGTGGGCACAGAGAGGAGTGGAGAAGTAGGTGGGGAGGGAAAGGTGCACGCGTGGGTGAGGCTGACCTGGGCACTGGAGCCTGGCTCCGACCCACCGGCAGGTCTCTGCTCGGATTTGTTTCTCACCTGAGCCATTCTCTTCCTCTTGAGGCCTTTGGGTTTGGGTGGACTTGAATGCTTGCTTCTCTGTCATGAAAACCCCTCCTCAAAGACAACAATCCCCTCCAGTCTCACAAGCTTCTTGGCTACCTAGGTGTCCAGAGACTGCCCCACCCTCGCTCTGCCCTTCTGCTGCACTGGGGTCTGTCACTGAATTCGGATACTTATAGCTCTTGCTGAGGTATGTTTTAGCGCTGGGAAACCTGTACTTTGTATCTCTTATTTTTTTTAAAGATCTTTAATTTTTTAAATTTTTTTACTTTTTAAAGATATTATTTATTTGAGAGGGAGTGGGAGTGATCGAATATGAATGGAGGGTGAGCAGAGGGAGAAGCAGATTTCCCGCTGAGCAGGGAGCCTGATGCGGGGCTCGATCCCAGGACCTGAAGATCATGACTTGAGCTGAATGCGGATGCTTAACTGCCTGAGCCACCCAGGTGCCCCCAAAGATCTTATTTTTAAGTAATCTCTACACCCATGGTGGGGCTTGAGCTCACAACCCCGAGATCAAGAGTCACACACACTACCAATAGACCCAGCCAGGCGCCCCATATCTTTTTTTTTTTTTAAGATTTTATTTAGGGGCGCCTGGGTGGCTTCAGTCGTTAAGCATCTGCCTTCGGCTCGGGTCATGATCCCAGAGTCCTGGGATCGAGCCCCACATCAGGCTCCCTGCTCAGCAGGAGGCCTGCTTCTCCCTCTCCCCCTCCCCCTGCTTGTGTTCCCTCTCTCGCTGTGTCTCTCTCTGTCAAATAAATAAATCAAAATCTTAAAAAAAAAAAGATTTTATTTGTCAGAGAATACAAGCAGGGGAAGGGGCAGTGGGAGAGGGAGAAGTAGGCTCCCCGCTGAGCAGGGAGCCCGATGTGGGACTCAATCCCAGGACCCTGAGATCATGACCTGAGCCAAAGGCAGATGCTTAACCAACTGAGCCACCCAGGTGTCCCAAACCCGTATCTTTTTTAACGAGAAGTTATGTCTATTTGGCATGATCCTCATGAAGGGTCGCAGATGAGCCAGTCAGCAACTTTACATAAAGTGAATGGGCCTTGACCTGCTTCCCCCGTGCCGGGAGACCGTAGGGAGTGGTGGAGACCAGCTGCCCTGTCTGAAGGGGACGCAAGCAGGGGGAGTGGGGGAGGGAGAAGCAGGCTTCCCGCCGAGCAAGGAGCCTAATGCGGGTCATGATCCCAGGACCCTGGGACCATGACCTGAGCCGAAGGCAGACGCTTAATGACTGAGCCACCCAGGCGCCCTGGGCATCCAGATTTTTTTTTTTTTTTAAAGATTTTATTTATTTATTTGAGAGAGAGAGAATGAGAGACAGAGAGCATGAGAGGGAGGAGGGTCAGAGGGAGAAGCAGACTCCCTGCCGAGCAGGGAGCCCAGGCATCCAGATTTTTATGTGGAGATTGTAGTTACTTCATTTTTGAGGTTACCTGTATTCTACAATTCACCCATTTAAAGTGTACAATTTAGTGGATTTTAGTTCAGTGCTGTGCAACCATCACTACAATTTTAGAACAGTTTCGTCACCCCAAAGAGAAACCCCACGTCCATTAGCAGTTATTCCCTATTTCCCCAGGTCCCCCAGACCCTGGCAACCACGAATCTGCTTCTTGCCTCTATGATCCACCTATTTGGCACATTTCCTATAAATGGAATCATACAGTATGTGACCTCTTCTGGTTCCTTCTGGTTTCACTTCATATAATGTCTCAAGGTTCATTCCTGTTGTAGCATGAATCAGTTCTTACTCCCCTTTTTATGGCTGAGTAAATTCCATTCTGTGGATAGACCACATTTGTTTTCCATTCATTCCCTGATACGCATCTGAGTTATTTCCAGTCTTTGGCTATTATCAATAACACTGTGAAAGCTGTCTCATTTTAAAATGTTGGCAGCTACTTAGATAAGGTACTTAGGAGTAGTCAAGCTCATAGACACAAAGTAGAATGGTTCATGGGGGGCCAGGGAGTGGGTGGGGTGGGGAAGGGAATGGGAAGTTAGTGTTTAATAGGAACGGAGTTTGGGAAGATGAGAAAGTTCTGGAGCTGGATGGTGGTAAGGGCTGCACAACAGTGAATATAATTAATGCCACTGAACTATACACTTAAACATGACTAAAACGGGGGGCATCTGAGTGGCTCA
This sequence comes from Neomonachus schauinslandi, assembly GCF_002201575.2. Taxonomy (NCBI): domain Eukaryota; kingdom Metazoa; phylum Chordata; class Mammalia; order Carnivora; family Phocidae; genus Neomonachus; species Neomonachus schauinslandi. The sequence goes on from NC_058407.1 coordinate 140,849,134, forward strand.
GTCAGGTGTCCGACTGTTGGATTCAGCTCAGGTTGTGATCTCGGGATCCTGGGATCAGGCCAGTGTCAGGCTCTGTTCTGAGCATGAGTCTGCTGGACTTTCTCCCTCTCCTTCTGCCCCTCCCTGTCTCTCTCTTGCTCTCTCTCAAATCTTTAAAAAAAAAAAAAAAGACTAAAACTGTAAACTTTATATTTTACCACAGTTAGGAAAGTGAGAAATGACACCTAACTACTCTATTTCAGGCACCAGATTTCAGAAAACCAGGCACGCATGGCATTCATCCAGCTGGGCCACCTCCACCAGCAGCAGGGGGTTGTGGTGCCTGGAGTCATCCCCTCTGTGTAGTGCTGAACCAGACTCCCCAGCACTGGGTATGACCCACGTGCGCGTCTTTGCTGCGGTGACGGCACAGGCAGGGCCCCTCAACTTCAGTGTCCAGGGTGCGGGAAGGGCTGGGTTTCTCTCCAGCCCCATTTAGTTATTGCCAAGAGACAAGGGAAGAGGGTCAACATGAAAGTCCGTTACAGATCAGATGGTTTAAAATACTAGGATTGGGGGGTGCCTGGGTGGCTCAGTCTGTTAAGCGTCTGCCTTCGGCTCAGATCATGGTCCCAGGGTCCTGGGATCGAGCCCGACATTGGGCTCCCTGCTGAGCAGGGAGACTCCTCCTGCCTCTCCCTGCTCGTGCTCTCTCTCTGTCAAATAGATGAAATCTTTAAAAAATACTAGGATTGTTTTGTAACAGACCTTATTTTTTAGAACAGGTTTAGGTTCTCAGCAAAACTGAGAGGAAAGCACGGAGATTTCCCTTACACCCTCTGGCCCCACATGCACAGCCTCCCCTACTGTTGTCACCACCAGAGCGGGACACTTGTTCCAACTGATGAACCTGTACTGATACGTCATCATCACCCAAAGTCCACAGTTTACATCAGGGTTCGCTCTGGGTGGTGTACGTTCTGTGGGTTTGGACAGATCTATCATGACATTATAACATCATAGTTTTACTGCTAAGGATTTGGGTTACATGCGCAGTAACCCAGTACATTCATTGGTGAATGACCAATGGGTCATGGTCATATCCAACCCATGGTTGGATAGTTCATAGCACGTGGAGCATCCTGATTGTTGCACACAGTTCTATCTACTTCATTGGCTTTGGGATGTGGGCTGTTGCCACTGAGGTCAGCTGCTTTGGCCACACATGGGATGGGGTTAGTGGGTGCCACCCTTTACAAGAGGGAACAGGCCGAAGGGCACTGGAGACTTGTAGGGTTTGACCATGTGTGTCAGGAGAGGGAGGGTGACCCAGAGGTGTCAGACACTGCTTTCACAAATGATCTCATGGTGCCCTCGGAACAGACTGGCCAGGTAGCACCAGGTAAGCAGACTGGCGAGGCTCAGCGATGTGCCCAGGTCCTGTCACTTTGGAACCCAGTGTGGGCTCTCGCTGGTTTGCTCTGCACCTGGTGTTCCTCCCAGGCTCCGTACTGACCTCGGGCCACTCCCGGATCTCATCACAGTGAGTCTCAGCCCCAAGCAGGTGAATTTCCCACCCTGGGACCTAGGGGACTTGGCTCACATGGGGCTGGACGCAGATGGCCTGTCATTCTCTTGGAAGCCCACACTGTCAGTCTTCCTTCCTGTCCTGTGGGGGAGGGGGGCTTGCTGCCCTCCCCTCAGACCTCAGAGGCTGTCCGTGTCCCCCTAAAGTAGGCCCCCTCCTCCCATTATTATCTGTGCCACCTCTTCTCTGCAGCCCTGTGTCAAGCTGTAAGTATTCATGCATATTTATATCTGGCTCTCCCCCGGGCGCCTGGGTGGCTCAGATGGTTAAGTGTCTGCCTTCGGCTCAGGTCATGATCTCAGGGTCCTGGGATCGAGTCCTGCATCGGGCTCCCTGCTCCTTGGGAGCCTGCTTCTCCCTCTGCCTTTCTCTCTCGCTCTGTCTCTCATGAATAAAAAAATATATATATATCTGGCTCTCCCACCAACCTAAGCTCAAGGAGAAGAGCATAACCTTTTTGATTAATATTGTATTTAGATTGTCAAACAAATGCTCTTTCAAGTAATCAATGGATCGAATGTATGTGGTGGGACTTGGGTAGGATGGAGGTTATGCAAATCCGTAGATGAAAAACAAGCCTGCCACGGGGCCTCCGGTACGTGACATGTGTTCTCTGGGCGTTGACCTTCCTCTTTTCTAAAGTGAGCCGGAGAAGTCGAACGAGACCCGCCATCCCAGCCTGTGCGCACACCATCAGCGAGGCCTCGCTGTCACTTCCTTGACTTTGCCTCCCCCAGCCTTTGCTCGAAGCGCGTCACCCGTTTTCAGCAGTGTGCAGTCATGGCGACCTCGGCTCCACAGTCTGCCATCGCCCTTCAGATGTTCTGCCTGGCCTGTTCTGAAGATCACCCACATCTCAGGGCTGCCGCAACAGGGGGAAGGCCCCACCCCAGAGGGTGACACCTTCAAGCTCCAAGAAGGAACATGCGGTTGGCCTCACCAGCTGTCAACAGGCATGGCTTGCTGGCTGGCTTGGGGAATCCCCTCTGTGCCCTGGACCCTACATGGTCCAATGTAGTTGAAGCAGCAGTCAGAGCTGTGGTCACAGCGCTGTCTCCCACCTACTGGACGAAACTTATAACTGCATTTACATCCTGTGTTTTGAGCCCTCCCACCCCCGGCAGGGGAGGGGTGCTGAGCCCCAGCCACCTGATGCTTCCTTTTGGAATTTTCATGCCCCAGCAGCTGCCACCCCAACCCCAGTCCCTGAAACAAAGCCCTCTTCTTTTGGAACCCATCTGTGAGAACAATGGCCTTTATTTAAAAAATAATTTTTTTGTAACACAAGAACGGATCACTGTGACACTTCCCCGTGCCCCCAGACGGGGCTGAGAGATGGCGGGGTCAGAGCCCAGCAAAGTCTCCTTTGTGCTGCTCCAGCCACTGGTCCAGTGTCCTGGCCTTGGGGTTGAGCCTCAGGGTCAGTTCAATGTCACGGTCAGGTTTCAGGGCATAGAAACGGAACATGTTGGCCAGGTCCCGGGCACCAGGGAAGCCATACTTCTCATAGTCCTCCGGGGTCGTCTAGAAACAGAGGGGAGTCTGTTGGGTCTGTCAGCATCTCTGTCACCCCAGCTGTGGGCAACCCAGTCCCGACCCAAGTCATTTCCAGTAAGTTCATCTGAAAAAAGTTCAAAAACCACTGTTTTAAGTCAACTTAAATCCTGTTCTTTCAAGGGGCGCCTGGCTGGTTCAGTCAGAAGAGTGTGCGACCCTTGATGTTGGGGTCATGAGTGAGAGCCCCACATTGGGTGTAGATATTACTTAAAAAAAAAAAATCATAAATCCTTTTGAGTTCTTTTGAGATCCTGAGATGGAAACTTCTCAGCCCTTTCCAAACCAGAACTCTGCAAACATCACTTTCTTGCTCAAAAACTAAAGCTGTTCTCCTTTCCTGACCAAACTGAATGTAAACTCAGCTCCTGAAATTGTCCACAGCTGCATCAGACCTTTCTTTGTTGAGACGTAATGCACGGCCATTTAGGGCATGTTTTCTAGAGCACCTCCTTGCGCTAGGGAAGCACTTAACATCAATTATTCCGTTCAATCCTAACAACCAGGGAAGGAGATACTATTCATGCAACCATTTTATAGATGAGGATACTGAGGCAGAGAGGGTCTGGGACTGTGCCTCAAGGTCACACGCTGGTGGTGTTAAGGGCTGGGAGCAGGATCCGAATCTGGGGAGTCTGACCCACCTGAAACACGCCCTGCCATGGCGTCCCCATCATTGCTTTGCTCGGGTCTGGGGGCTCTGGGGGTGGTTTTTATCTTTCAATGACCTGGGAGTTTCCCAGATTTTCTTTAATAAGTCAGTCTCACTACCATAATGGGAAGAACCAATAAGAAACAAGGCACCTGGGGTTCTGAACAGGAAGACTGAGGGTCAGCGGGGAGAGGGGGCCAGAGGGCCTCCCGCCCACCCAGCCAGGCCAAGAGGAGACGGGTAGGGCCCATCTCTCTGGTCTCCTTCCCCTTCCCTCCCTCAAGTCACACCCCAGAGAAGCCCAGCACCCCTGTGTGTTCATGCCTTGCCTTGGACCCTCGTATCCCCTCTTCCTGGAAACTTCCTCACTAGTTAGTCAACTGCCTAAGCCAGACCTGGCTCAGCAGCCACACCTGACTCCCAAGTACAGCATGACAAAGGTTCACAGTGATGAATTCAGATTTACCCTGCCCGGAGTGAGGGGGCCGCCCTAGATACTGCTTCCCTACCACCCATAAAGCCCCCACTGGGGGTGAGAGTGACCAGAACGGGCTGCCAGAGCCCCCGGTGGGAGCTGGGATGGCACCAATCCAGGGCCCAGGACCGCGGGAGCCCACCTTGGCATTGCGCACGGCCTTCCCAGTGTGCTTGGAGAGCAGGGCGGCGTACTCCTCTGCTGTGTGCTTGCAGGTGCTGAGCCCAACGTTCCGGCTGACGTATTCTTCCGGCATCTTCAGCAGGCTGAGCACCACGGGACCCAGGTCGGTCACAGATATGCCATCCATGGGCACATCACCCATGGGCAAGCCTGGGGGGGAGGGGAGGTGTGTGCTAGCACATGTTCCTGCCATGCCCACCGCCGGGACACGGGCACAGGTCAGCGCCCCCAGTGTCTGTGGTGGAGGGTTCACTCAGGAAACAGGGTGCGATCCGAGCTCTGCCACCTTGGCCCCTGTTTACGCCCTGAGCCCTGGTTGCTCCATTTACAGAGTGGGGCGAACGCTGGGCCTGCCCACCCTCCCGGGGCTGAGACAGGAACAGGAAGGAAATGAAGGGGCTGCTCCCGAGCCGCTGGTCCCCGTGCACTCTGTGGTATCTGGGATTCCTGACCTGGAAAGCCAACTATGCTAACAGGAATGCTGGATGCCGAGGCCAGGGACTGGCCCAGAGTGGCACATGGCAGGTGCTCCCTAAATGTGTGGAGTCGGTGGGTGACTCTACCTGCCAAGGTGGTCTGGTAGCTGGGGAGGCAGAGCAGGAGCACTTGGGTCCTGCCGCTTTCCGCACCCATGAGAAGGGTCCACCACAGCTGCCCATTCAGGTCACCCAGAGACTTTTTGGGGACAGAGCTCAGCTAGAGTCGGAACACAAGAGGTATCCCCGACCAGCTCTGCAAACTATGAAAGGGCGATGCCAGTGTGCCAACACCAGGCCCAGACTGCTCACCGTCCTTGCTGTTCACGCACAGGGGAGGGGTGGCCGGCTGAGGACCCTGGTCAACCACAGGACACGAGCTGCCTAAGGCTCCCTGTAGCCCATTTACAGACGGAGAAGAAAGTGCTTTCCTACTCTGTGACACCTACCACTGGACCTGATCCTCCAAGTCCTCTCCTTACTCGTGAAGGAGAAGTAGCAAGTGTGCTCATCTCTGGGACGAAGCATCGCATCACTGCCTCCTGGCAGATTTTCTCATCGCCCCTGCAAGAGTCAGTCACGTCCATTCCACAGAGCAGGAAGCAGAGGCCCAGCGAGGTTACATGCTTTGTGCAAAGTCACAGGCCTAACATGAGGGAACCAGGGCTTGGACCCGGAACCATCTGAGGACAAGCCCATTTTCTACAACATCCACAGCTCCCCTCAGTGAGAGCGGACGCTCAGGAAGGAGTAGGGCACTCACTCAGCAAGTAGCTCTTTCCATCGGGGGCTTTCTGGGGCAGGAAGTAGGAGAGGAGATTCTCAAAATAGCAGGACAGCCGCACACTGGTCATGGGAACTCCGATGTCCCGGAAATATTCCTCTACCTCCCCTTTGCCATCAAAGTGGCCTGCTGCCAGTCTCCCACCCGTCAGCTTCTTGATGTTCTCCAGGCCACTGTAGACCACGTAGTGAAGGCCCAGGCGCTTGGCCAAATCGGCCAGCAGCTTTCCCTGGTGAGAAAGAAAGGAGAAGCCACAAAGCTAAGAGGGAGGATGTGTGTCCCCAGTCAGAGCCCTGGCTCTCCCACCCCCATTGCCACTGTGCCTGATGCTAAGAGGCTGACACCACTTCACCCTCTGATAAGGCTCCCTGTTCTGGAATGATGCTCACACGTGGTACCACGCCCTCACACACCACTGTGAACCTTCTGTCTTAGTGTCACTTCTCCAGATCACCCGGGTGGTTGTACTTCCCGATATGCTCAACTGCGGCCCTCCCACGTGCACTGTGACGGGTGGGGGTAGGTCTTCTGCTTGGGAGAGGGCCGCACGGAGCTCTCCCACCTCTGCCTGCTCCATGCAAAGCCATGCTCCTTGAAGGGCCCCAGCAGGCCGCTAAAGAGGTGGTACAGCTCAGGGATGAAGCACAAACACTGCTTGGGGGCCACACCTGCTCTGCAATGCACTAGCCTCGAGATCCTGGACCAGTGACCTAACCTTCTGGCAGCGGTTAAACTGGGACAGCCACACCACCTGCCACATAAGAATGTGTAGGGGATTGAACGGTGGCCTCCAAAAAGATATGTGCACATCCTAACCCCCAGAACCTGTGAATGTGACCTTATTTGGGAAAAAAAATCTGCAGATATAGTTAAGGAACTTGAGATCATCCCAGGTGGGCCCTCAATCTGAGGACAAGGGTCCCTGTAAGAGACTGAAGAGGAGACATGGAGAGGAGAAGGCCACATGAAGGTAGAGACTGGGTGGATGTGGCCACGAGGAGAGCCAGCAGCCACCAGAAGCTGGAAGACGCAAGGAGTGGAATCGCCCTTAGAGCCTCCTTCTGAAGGCTCCTTGATTTTGGACTTCTGGCCCCCAGACCGGAGAAGAGTCAGTTCCTGTTGTTTTAAGCCACTCGGCTTGTAATGGTGGCCACGGGATGTGAACACAGGCAGTTGGGATAATGAGCCAAGACTGCCATCCATCAGAAAAGCTGTCCTCTCCACTTTGTGGGATGGGCTTCCATGTAAGATGTATTCAAAGACAATGTCAAGGCTAAAAACAAGTCTGGAGACCAGTGGTCCAGTCCAATCTCCCTTTATTTTACGAAGGCCCTTTTTCCTAACAAAGCCCAGGGCAGGGAAGGCCCACATCCAAAGCAGGGCTGTGGCTGGCTGTGGATGACCCAGGGCTGAAAGCTAATGTGCTGGCCAGTCAGCAGGTGCCTCTCCTCTGCCATCACATTCCACAGATCCCTAAGTACCTGTGTGTGACGGGCTCTGTGCAAGTGTCCCCATCTTCAGTGGGATAGAACAATGGCCACATCTCACATTCTGTTTCCTATCCCTCCCCGTGCTGCCTGGGCTCAATAACCAACTAACTAGAGAGAATGTGCATGGAAAACAGAATAAACCGAAACATACAACACGTCAAAGGGGACACGGGGACTTTCTGCGCTGATGGAAATGTGTTCTGATTAGATTGGTAATATGTGGGTATATTTATATTCAAATTTTATCCAACAGTACAATTAAAATGTGTGCATCTTATTATCACAAAATGATAGGTCAACAGAGTTGGTTTTTTGGAAAGTGTAAAAAGTTACTGGATGACAAAGTAGATTATCAGCTGGGGGCTGGGGGAGGGAGGAACCGGGAGTGACTGCTAATAGGTACAGGTTTCTTTTCAGGGTGATAAGACGTTCTGGAATTAGGTGGTGGTGATGGCTGCACAACTTTGAGAGTATACACTGAATTATACACTGAAAGGGCAAACTATGGTGTCTGAATGACATCTAAGCAAAAGTCACTGGAAGAGGAAGCAGCTGCCTCCCGCGCTCATTAAAGTCCAGGAGGACTGCATGGAAGAGGAGGGAAAAGGCCTGCAGTGGACAGTGGTCACAGGCAGGGTCAGCCCCTCTCTAGCAAGTTGGAGCTGCCTCCCAGGGAGCCCCTTGTAAGATGCCCTGCTCCTAGGCCAGCCTCCCCATATCTTCCCACCTGCCCTCACCTGCTTGACCTCCTGCTCCTGGCTGCAGTTTTCCCAGTAGTTGGTCACAATGAAGGCAGCATGGGCCCCACTCAGGGCCAGCTCCATGCTGGCTTCGTCATCCTGGTCTCCCCGGACCACCTCTGCACCCTGCAGCCTCAGCTCCTTTGCTGCCTTCTGCCCAGGGTCCCGTGTTACCACTCGAACCCTGAACGTCCCATCTTCCAGGAGCGTCCGGGCCACTGAGCCTCCCTGAGCACCTGTGAAGAGACAGAAAGACCTGCAGGGTGGGACCTGCCTGGGGGTCCTGCTCAGGGGAAGCCCCAAAGGGAACGCTCCACACCAGCCAGACACCCAGACACTTTTCACCTGTGATCCTCACTGAACACCTTACACCATTTAAAAAATAACAGCTTTATTGAGATAGAATTCACCCACCTTTTAAAGGGTAGATAATTTGTATTTATTTAAAAAGTGTTTTGGAAAGGGGCGCCTGGGTGGCTCAGTTGGTTAAGCGACTGCCTTCGGCTCAGGTCATGATCGTGGAGTCCCAGGATCGAGTCCCGCATCGGGCTCCCTGCTCGGCAGGGAGTCTGCTTCTCCCTCTGACCCTCCTCCCTCTCATGCTCTCTGTCTCTCATTCTCTCTCTCTCTCAAATAAATAAATAAAATCTTAAAAAAAAAAAAAAAGATTTAAAAAGTATTTTGGAAAATCTGTATACTAGTTGGCTGATTTTGCCCAGAGTAAACAAATACTTATACTGGGCAGCTGAGACTTCTCCCACTGTACACGCATCATACTTGCCTCGAATTTCACCAGTAAGACTCACTGCTTCAGGTCAAATAAATACATAAAGCATACAGTGCAGTGGTTTTTTGTATATTCAAAGCATGCAACCATCATCACAGTCAATTTTAGAACATTTCATTCCTCCCACCCCCTAAGAAAACCCATGCCCATCAGCACTCACTCCCTATCGCCCTCCCTCTCAGCCCTGGCAACCACTCATCTACTTTCTGTCTCTATCCATCTGCCTATTCGGGATGTTTCCCACAAATGGGATGATACAATATATAGTCTGCTATGTCCGGCTTCTTTCACTTAGCATGTTTTCAAAGTTCCTCCATGTTTTAACAGGCATCACACCTTTTATCAAATGTTTGAAATGTGGGACACCTGAGTGGTTCAGTCGGTTAAGCGGCTGCCTTTGACTCAGGTCATGATTCCGGGGTCCTGGATGCATCGGGCTCCTTGCTCAGTGGGGAGCCTGCTTCTCCCTCTCCCTCTGCCTGCCGCTCCCCCTGCTTGTGCTCTCTCTCTCTCTGATAAATAAATAAATAAAATCTTTAAAAAAATGTTTAAAATGTATTATGGGGCAGCTGGCTGCTTGGGTGGTAGAACGAGCAACCTTAGGGTCATGAGTTTACTTGTACAAAATAAATAAGTAACATGTATTACAATATTTAACGCATACACAAAGGGATGTCAACACCCATGTACCCACCCCTCAGCTTAAGAAATACAGTATTACCTACCATCTTCTTCCTTTTTTTTTTTTTTTAAAGACTGAGGGGGCCCCAGGCTGTCCCAGTCAAAAGAGCTTGCAACTCTTGATCTCGGGGTCGTGAATTTGAGCCCCACTTTGGGTGCTTAAACTTAAAAATTGACTTAAAAATTTAAAAAAAAAAAACACCTTTAGAATAGATTTAAAAATGACTGAGAGGGGCGCATGGGTGACTCAGTCATTAAGCATCTGCCTTCGGCTCTGGTCATGATCCCAGGGTCCTAGGATCAAGCCCCGCATGGGGCTCTCTGCTCAGCGGGACCCCTGCTTCTCCTCTCCCACTCCCCCTCCCCCTGCTTGTGTTCCCTCTCTCACTCTCTGTCAAATAAATAAAATAACATCTTTTAAAAAAATAAAAATAAAAATGACTGAGAAAATGACAAAAAGTAAAATCATTAAAAGGAATAAAATAAAAATCATCCATAAATATATGTGTAAGAAAACTGGCTGTAGCACTATTTGCAATAGTGGAAATTTGTAGACAAATGACGTGTCCTTGGGTAAGAATCTGGTTAAATAGTCGGGCTCCCTGCTCAGCGGGGAGTCTGCTTCTCCCTCTACCCTTCCCTCCTGCTCTCTCTCAAATAAATAAAATCTAAAATAAAAAAAAAGAAAGAAAGGGGCGCCTGGGTGGCTCAGTTGTTAAGCATCTGCCTTCGGCTCAGGTCATGGTCCCAGGGTCCTGGGATCAAGCCCTGCATCAGGCTTCCTGCTCCGTAGGAAGCCTGCTTCTCCCTCCCCCACTCCCCCTGCTTGTGTTCCCTCTCTCACTGTGTCTCTCTCTGTCAAATAAATAAAATCTTTAAAAAAATAAAAAAGAAAGAAAAAAAAGAATCTGGTTAAATAAGTGATCGATCCATGCCAAAGTGACTGAAAAGAATGTGGCAGATCTGTATGTACGACTTGCACAGGTGAACATGAACTCTCCTGGAGTGGAAAAGGTAAGTTGCAGAAGTACAACTACCCTCACACAGTACTGGTGGGAACATAAAATGGTGCACTTTGTTTTGTTTTGTTTTTAAAGATTTTATTTATTCATTTGAGACACAGAGATACAGAGAGAGAAAGAGAGAGCATGAGCCGGGAGAGAGGGAGAAGCAAGCTCCTCCCTGAGCCAGGAGCCCGATGTGGGGCTCGATCCCAGGACCCTGGGATCATGACCTGAGCCAAAGGCAGACGCTTAACCATCTGAGCCACCCAGGCGCCCCTGTGCAGTCACTTTGAAAAACAGTCCGGTGGTTTCTCAAAGGGCTAGACACAGAGTTACCATATGATCCAGCAAGTCCAGTCTAAGCATGCACCCCCCAAATTAAAAACATGTCTACACGAAAACTTGTATATGAAATGTTCCCAGCAGCATTATTCACAATAGCCAAGAGGTGGAAACAAATCAAATGTCCATCAATGGATGAGTGGATCAACATGATGTGGTCTACCATAAAATGGAATATTATTCAGCTATAAAAAGAAGTGGGGTACTGACACATGCTGAAAAGTGGGTGAACCTTGGGGCGCCTGGGTGGCTCGGTGGGTTAAGCGACTTTTGATTTCGGATCAGGTAGTGATTCCAGGGTCGCACTGGGTATGGAGCCTGCTTAAGAGTCTCTCTCTCCCTCTCCCTCTGCTCCTCCTCCCCACCCCAAACCCAAAAACAAACAAAAAACCCCAAAGTGGATGAACCTCAAAAACATGATGCCAAGTGAAAGAAGCCATTCCCAAAAGGCCACATCCTGTATGATTTCATTTACAGGAAATGTCCAGAATGAGCAAATCTACAGACAGAAAGTAGACTGATGGCTACCAGGGGCTGGGGAAAGTCAGGAGAAATGCTAGTGGGTATGAGGTTTCCTTTGGGAGTGACGAAATGTTCTAAAACGGCCTGTGGTGATGGCCACAGAGCTCTGTGTATATACTAGACATCAGCGAACTGCACACTTTAAATGGGTGAATTGTACGATATGTGCTTTATATCTTAAGTTGTTCTATGATTTTAAAAACATATACAGGAAAGAAAAAAAAACAGATGGGGGCAAAATAAGACCCTTTACCATTTATTTAAGATTTTTTTTTTTTAAAGATTTTATTTATTTATGTGAGAGAGAGAATGAGAGAGAGCACATGAGAGGGGGGAGGGTCAGAGGGAGAAGCAGATTCCCCGCTGAGCAGGGAGTCCGATGCGGGACTCGATCCCAGGACTCCAGGATCATGACCCGAGCCGAAGGCAGTCGCTTAACCAACTGAGCCACCCAGGCGCCCTAGACCCTTTACCATTAAAAAAAATAATCTTTGTGTCTCTCTAACCTGTCTGGTAGGATACTCTAGAAACTTGATGACAGTGATGGATGAGGTTGTCAGGACGGAGGTGGGAGGGAGATTTAGTTTTGGTACTATGTGCACGTGCCACTTATTCGAAAAAGTTAATTTTTTTAAAACGTGAAGGGGGCTGTGCGCCCAGGTGCTGCCTCCAACCCGGCCCCCCCACACCCCCCGCCCTGGCCGGGTCAGGGGTCCGAGACGCAGGACCCTCCCTCCAGGCCCCATCCACCCACCCTGGGGACGTCTCCCAGGCTCCGCGGGGCTGCGCTCGCGCTCGCTCACCTGTGGCTCCAAACACCACCACCAGTTTCCTGTCCGCCATGCTAGTCGGCGCGGGAAGTGCGGTCCCGGAGGCCAGGAGGCAGTGGGACGCGCGAGGTCTGTGATGCGTCCACCGGTCCCTCCTGGGACGACCCCGAGCGCGCACCGCGTGGGCCCAACGGGCGCCAGACACCCCGACCCCGTCCCCCACCTCCCGCACGGAACCTCCCGCCGCCGCGATCTCCACGCCCCAGCCCCGGTGGGAAACCTTGGAGCCGGAACGGTGGGCCCCGGGCCTTGCAGCCGAGTTCACCGTCGGGGGGTGTGGGGAGGTGTGGAACCTGCGAGAAGGCTGACCCCGCCCGCAGCTCCAGCCCCGCCCTGGCAAAGCCGCCCCTCCCCGGCCGTCCTGCGAGAAGGGACCCCAGGCCGCGCTGCTTTGGGACTCCTAGCGTCCGGGCCCTGACTCCGCGCGGAGCTGAGCTGCCATCCCCCCCTCGGCGGGCACAGATGGTTCGTCCCGGATCACGCGGGCCTGGGCGTGCGTCCGCGCTGCGCAGCCCCGGCGGCTTGCGGCAACTGGATTTGCGGATCCCCTGGGCTCCGCGAAGCGCACGTGCGGAGCAGCTTGGCGGGCGGCTGGCGGTGAGGCCTACGAAAGCAAAAAAACGGAAAAAAAACACATGGTTTTATCTTGCATGAACATCTGGAACTTGCAGATACGGGGTGTCACCTAAAGATAATTAAACAGCATCTGGGACTCTCAACCCCCAAGGATCTGAGTTCTTGAAAGCCTAACTCACCTTTGAGGTTGCGACTAGTTGCACGGATTTGAGTTATTTTTAGCAGAAAAAGTGAGATTTCTCTGTGTTCAGCTAAAACTCAAAAATGGTCCTGTTGCTCCTCTCCTGAAAACGTATTACTGGGTAATAATTTTTTTTTTCTTTCGTTTACTCATTCATTTCAAAATGTGTATTGACCCATCCGGGAATGTCAGCTTCGTAACAGCAGGCACATCTCTGTATTCACTGCTGAATTTCCAGCACTTAGCACAGCACCTGGCACGTAGGCGCTCAATAAATATTTGCTGATTGACCCGTTGTCTAAACATCTAGACACTGGAGTTCCCCGGAAACCCAACTAAAACTGGTGCTGTTTTCCCAAATCTAGTGGTGGAGATAACTTACAGGATAATATGTATTTTATTTATGTAAAATATTGGTCTTTATTATAAAATGCATGTATTTATTTTAATACATATTATTTTTACTGGTGTTTATAAATGAAGATTTCATCTATGTGTTCATCTTGCATAAATCTTTTGCAGTCTCCACCACATCCTGTTATGTTATGTCTCTATGCTGAGACTGTAATGTTTGCCTGGGTAGGACTCACCACGTTAGATAGATAGGGCTAATCCTTACTCATTCCTTAAGATTCCACATAGCCATCACCTCCTCCAGGAAGCCCTTCCCGGACCCCTAAGCTAGGCTAACTATTCCTATTCTATTCCCATCTCTATCCCACTGATAAAATTGTCTACCGTAGTAGGAGGGCTTCCTGAGATCTGGCCTATGTCATGTTTCTCTCTGTATCTCTTCCTTCTGGCACCATATCCAGCACTTACTAGGAACTCAATTAATACCTACTAAATGGAACCCAAGTGCATAATAGTGTGTTAAAGGATGAGGGTTTTCTTCAATTACATAAGGATAAAGCACAAAACCCAATGTCTCAAGGTCTCCACTTTAAGGAAATAAATCCAAACCACAAGGCATGTAGTAGGACCAGCTGCAGTTTGCAAGGCCTGGTGCAAAATGAAAATGCAGGACTCCTTGTTCAAAAATGATCAAGAATTTCAAGAAAGCAACAGCAGAGCATTAAACCAAGTGTGAAGGCCTTCTCACAGAGGGACCCTGTGCAAATGCTGGGGTTACAAGCCCAGGAAGCCAGCCCTGGTGCCCAGGTTTAATTGAGTAGCATCCCAGGGACACAAGGAACTCAAGGGACACAAGGAACTCCATGCCTTTTGGCCTTCCAACCTACAGCTTGGAAATCAGTGCAAGCAATGAGTGGCAGAATGGCATCTCTGCCCCCGGGCTTCTGGTCATTGGTGCTGGTGCCAGGGGTTCTGTCTGGAAGTGGGTAGGTATTGACAGCCTGGGCAAAAGTCTTGTCTGTTGAAGCCCCACCCAGCCCACGACACCACAGTGGTCCCCTGAGGCCTGAGGAGAAAGATTTGGCTACTGACTGGTGTGCTCAGCTGTGACTCCGCACTTCCTGTGGGTCTTTATATCTGACGGAAGACTTCCTCCAAAGCTCTTGCCAGTTCACCAAGTCCAGTGACTTGTGGTAGTAATGATAATGGTGGGGCGGGGGGGGGGGGGGGGGGGGGGGGGAGGCTCCCCTCGCATGCTCCCTTCTGTTTGGAAAAAAAATCCCCCCCTATCATTTTTTTATTTTTTTTTTTTTTTCCCCTC